>NW_008670420.1:0-1944 GCF_000695815.1 Acanthisitta chloris | reverse complement strand
CCTAACTGTATTCCTGAACTCTTCTTGGCTAGCCAGGCCTTTTTTCTAGGGTTTGCAAACTCTCTTTTTTTCCATGACTTTCTGCAGAGTCTCCCTGTTCAGCCAGGCTGGACACCTTCCCCTCGGGCTCGCCTTACGGCACACCGGAACAGCTGCTCCTGCACCTTCAATACTTCCTTCCTGATGTATGACCATCCCTCCTGGGCCCCTTTTTTTCCAATGCCCATTTCCCAGATGCGATGTCTCTTCCTTAATCACTGTCCTTCCCTGTGTGTAGCAGAGATGAGGTGCATTGCCTTGCTCCTTTGAGCTGCTACATGTGCAGCTGGAGTCACAGTTTTGTGCACAAACCACATAAACAATTGTGTTAATCATTGGTTTGTTTGATTTATTTGAGCAGCATTAGGAAAATCAGCCTCTTCTTTTCCCTGGTGTCTGGTGTGTTTCTGTTGCCCCTGGCAAACCCCAGGACAGGGGTGGCCCCAGGGCAGTGTCTGTGCTGGGACAGGGTGGGTGGTGGGGCAGGGGATGGGGGTGTTGGGGCTTTGGGCACATGGCACAGCACAGCTCCAACCACTGTCCTGGCACAAGATGGGATGAGAGGGGATGGGATTGGGATGGGATGGGAATGGTATGGTATGTAGTGGAATGGAGATGGGATGGGATGGCAATGGCATTGGATAGGAGGGAATGGAATGGGACAGGGATGGGACAGGGATGGGATGAGATGGGATGGGATGGGATAGGATTGGATAGAACAGGGATGGGATGGAATGGGATGACATGCGAATACGATGTCATGACATGGTGTAGAACACTTCAGCCAAGGCTCCACTCGCCAGCAGGACTCCCCCAGCTCCCTCTGACCCATCTCCCCAGGTCCTGCTGACCCCCTTCTTCTGCCCCAGAGAGTAGCATCTGTAGATGATATCAGATGTGCTCCAGGAGCTCCATGTCCCACTGGTGTTGACAAACCAGAACTGGGCACAATACTCCAGATGTGCCCCACGAGGGCCAAGAAGAGATACGCTGGCCTGATAACATCTGTAAATAGTGCACAGTTTTGTTGCTTGTGCTTCAGGAGACTTCTGGGGATTACCATCAGCTCCTGCTCTGTGCTAAATAGTATACAACACAGAAACACCTCACCTTGGTGTATGAACTGGCGCTGCCCCCAAGGGACAATCCACATTTGGGACAATACAGGGACACCTCACTCCTCAAGGACTCCACATGGGAACCCCAGCCAAGGCAGATGCCACCACAGTCACTGCAGCCACTGCACCCAGCAAAGACAAGGGGAAAGAAGGAAAGATGCCAAGAGGATCATAAAAAGCAAAGGGTAGACACCCCCATGGATCCAGCACTGCCCCATTGGTCTGTCTGCTGTGGTGGGGGAGATCTCTCACCTGTGGGGTGTCAGCTCACTGCTTGGGTGCTTACAGGTCCCTTCCCCTTCACAGCTTCATTGCAGCAGGTTCAGACCAGGGTGACAGCACTTCCCACCCCCCTAGGCCTTGGTAATCCATCCTTGTCAGGGTCCTTCTGCAGTGCTGCACAGGTAATTTTCTGTCCCAGTTGGAGTCCTAGGGACATCAGTTCTCACACCCCAAACTCCTCACATGAGGCTCTTGTGTCTGCTCCAGATCTGCATGGCCCAGGCAGCAAATCTCTGGCACTGCAAGGCCTGAGAATCATCACATTAGTGAGCACACCTGGGGGCACTGCACTGTTGTCAAGACAGAACGGCTCATTTTTATGGATCTCTCACTCCACCCTGTGGCTCAACAGTGTAGAGTGTTCTTGCCAAGGTGCCTAGGGAGGAAAGCAGTGCAAGGAGTAAGCACAGCTACGTACAGACTTGGCTGTAAAACCAACATGAGCCAAGACAATGATAGTATACCCTCACAAAAGAACACAAATTCAATATAGAAACAGTTAAGT
>NW_008670419.1:0-31430 GCF_000695815.1 Acanthisitta chloris | reverse complement strand
CGGTGCAGGGCTGAGCAGCGACCTGGTGTTTTCTGGCTGTTTTCTGGCTGTTTGTTTTCTGGCTGTTCTCTGGGTGCAGGTTCCCTGTGTGGCTCTAACGCTCTGCTTCACGCAGGAGCAAACGCTGCGGAGCTGGGGGAGCCGCGCGGGGCAGGAGCTGCTGCTGCACTGTGACCCTGCCCCGCAGGCCATGGACGCTGCTGTTGGGGCTGAAAATCGTGAGGAGAAACAGCTTCCTAGTCAGAGAGGAACTGTGAGCTGCAAGCCCAGAAAAGGTAGGACACAACAGTAAACGGCAGCTGACAAAACTTCGAGATACACTGCAAAATGTTGGGCATGTGTGGGAATGGCCTCTCCACTACACTATTTCTATGTAGATATTTGTGCGTGTTCCTATATGCAAGAGTAATTAATCAACATGACTTTTTAAAACCAGAACCGTGGATTTTCAACATACCTGTTTCTTTCAAATCCCTTCAGGTGGGTGTGGTGAAACAACACTGCTGGGCCTGCTGCCCTCCTTTAAAGTGTTAACTTCCAGCAAGTCTGTGGAAAATCCTGCCCAGTGATGCAGGGTGATGTCCACTGTTTGCAAGCATCTGAAAGGAATACATGCAGTATTCTGTAGGAAACTGTATGTATTATAATTAATTAGTAGTCACAAAGTGCATTTGTGGGCCTGTCTGAATTACTGTGTGCTGAGCCCTCAGTTGTTCCTGCTCAATTCCTGAGTGTATCTGTTGACTCTCTATTGGCTTTAGAATGTTTGCAGAAGAATTGCAAGTCTGAAGAAAGTGCTACCTCTGACAATGAAAGTCACGGCAGTGACTCTCCTGGTGCCTGGTCCAACACTCAGTCTGCCCTGGAAGAGTGGGAAGAGGATGTTTCCAGCACCCCTGAGGCTGTACCTGCTCCACAGCCAGACACTGCTCCTGTGCATGAGGTGGAGGACTGGGATAGAGAGTTGGAGGAGGCAGCATGTAGTCCTTATGGTGAGTACACGTTTACTTGTGCTTCCCTGAGTTTTGAGTGGCAGGTGGTTGGAGGCAGGTGCTTGGCAGGAGAATGTGTTTAAATAATTGCACGTTCAGTTTTGGAAAGCAATTTTGTTTTGTTGTGTTGACCTCATGGATATGTAATGCACAGTTTTGTCAGATTCAGGATTTAAAGGTGGAGTTGTGAAGTTCACATGAAACTCCTGCTTCAGCAATCGAATTGTTAGGGAGTGGCATGGAAAAGAGAATTCTATGTGTGTATTGAGTTTCTCTGGAGAAGCAAGTTCTCAGTGGTGCATTTTTATTATTCTGAAGCAGAAGAGTCCATGGAGTGCAAGAATGCAAGCAAAAGTTCTTCCTTTCCTCCAGGAAAATCCAAGACTACACTGTAATGTCCCTCTAGAGCACAGAGTTCTTTAGAAAAGAGCAGGACAAGTGCTCAGTCTCTGACTATAATTTGCTGCTTTTGCTCTAGGGTTTTTTGAGGGGTTTTTGGGGTTTTTTTTGTGGTAGTGTTTGTTTGCTTGACTTTGTTTTTTTTGAAGCTAAATCCTCTTAAGTGAAAAATAATGCACTTTTTGCTTAGGAAATACTAATTCTCTATTTTCATTCCATAAATGGCTGTTGCATTCAAGTTCCATTGTTTGATAACAGAAGAAAGGGGGAAGTTTTTGCAGCCTTCTTATAAAATAATTTAAAAATGGAAATACAGTAGTGGCTTTTCAGACTGGGTAATTTGAGAAAAAGACTGTTTCCTTTTTGGGTGTTTTCCCTCTCATCCATCCTGGGCTTTCCTTTCAGTCTCTCATCTGCTCAAATTTATGGAATGTTTTCAGTTTTTTGCTGGAACTGCCGCAAGTTCTTATTTTCCCCTTTGTTTAACTCAGTCGTCCCCACCTGTGGCTTATGCTGTTCAGGCCCTCCCAGCCTAAGGCAGCTGTGAGAATGGGATTCAGGTGCTTGTGAAGGATACTCAAGTACAAGTGTTGAGTTGCTAACTGCTACAAATAAAATCTGTGCTTGGTTGGTCATTTCATGGGTTTGTAACACTTCTTCAGACTCTTCCTCCGATGGTTTGTTTGGCAGTGCTGCTGGAGGGCTGACACATTGGGACACTGTGTTTTGTCCTCTGTTCCCCATACTCTGGGGTTTTTCTTTGCTCAGTCCTTTCAGTGCCTGCTGGCAAGAAATCTTTTGCTTCTGGTAAGACACTTTGCCTTATTTTTGTGCTAAATTGGTTAAATAAAAGACATATTAGGCATAATTCTTGCCCAGTGGAAATGTTCAGCTGAGCTTTTACAGGACCTCACCCTTCTGTTCTATCCAGGGACCCAGTTCTAAAAGGGTTTGGAGGGCTCCTCGTTGGGATGGTGTTATGGAAACAGCCAGTCAGGGGGAGGAAAAACAAAAGTAATAGTTTCCTGAGCCTTTTATTCACAGGGAAAATGTGAAAAAATTGCTAGTGCTGTCAGAGATGTGTTGGATGTTCTGAATCCTGGTGTATCGCTGAGCTTTTAGGAAAACTGTTTTGTCTCTGGCATGAACTTTCCTTGAAGTGTAGACATTGCCAAATTCAGCATTCTGTTTGCCTTTTTCTAGGTCTCATTCATACCTTCTGGCAGATCAAATTGAAACAGTGAACTGGAAGATGCCACAGACCTCCATAATAAACTCCTACACGATTCCACTACTTCCCTGAGTATTCTCCTGTGATTTAAATCTTTTCTTTGGTCTTTTTAGATGCTGATGATTTCAACTGTGGAAGCTTTGAGGGAGATAATCTTCTGGCCCCTTATGTATGTCAGGAGGATTGGTTTTATGACCCTGGGTGCCACCACGCACCGTGCTTTGCTTTTCCACGGAGAGCTAGAAGGGTTGAGATGGGCCAGTTTGATGATGCTGATGAATGAGGATGTGCAAACACAACTGTTTGGCTTCTGAGCTGGTTTCTGTTCTTCAGTGACTGAGTCATGTCAAGTTCTTTGGTGCTTGCAGAGTTCTGCCTGAGGCCAAAAATGTGACCCCATCTCCCAAGTTTTGCTTAGACTTCTGAGCTGTTCATACACTGACCACACTTGCCTCTGCAGACAGGAGTGCAGGTGCTAGTTGTAAGGAGTTTGTTTGTGTTATATGGATCTATGTAGTTACTAATTTGTTGCTTGAGAAAGAAGTATTTAATTTCTAAACTTCACTGTTGACATGCTGATCCCTGTGTGTCTGTGTACCTTGGAGTTTCCTTTTCATTTGATGCTGTCAGATTGGTTTGGATAGCTTTAAAAACTCTCTGTCCTTCAAGCTTCTCTGTTGTATTTCCATGTGATTCTGATACTGTTGTTCAACAAAAGTAGCCGTGACAAATGCAGAGTGAGTTGTTCTGTGTTTATTTTTATGGATTTCAGTGTAAAGGAGTTACAGATACATGATACACATGTTGGCAGACAGTGGGGCTTGCTCCATCCAGCAGGAGTTCTGGGTGCCTGAGGCTGCCTCCCAGCAAACAGATCTCCACATCAGACTCTGTATATGGGCAGTCACCCTGCAGACCCACAGTTGTCTTTATTACATTCTCATGCCTCATCAGACATGTCATCAGAAAGAAAATGTTTTGCTATATATATATATATATATTGCAGTGTTTAATCTCTGTGTCCTGCAGACAGTACTGGATGAAGGTTCCTGAAACTGTTTTGTTGTTTGTGTTTTGGCAAATGAGGAGATGAGAGCACAAAATACCTCTACAGAGTCCCTAGGAGAATAGCTGGAACTGGAACCAGTTCCTTCTCACCTTTGGTCTGGAGTTAAAGGAAATGTTTTCAAATGCAGTGTACAAGTGGATTGAGTGGTTGGAAACCCGAGCAACAATAACCTTCAACTAATGCTTATGTTTCACTATTCACTTTTCTCTCAAAAACTTTTTCATGTCTCAGTGTTTTGACTCTGAACTGGACCACAGCATGATGTTTGGTTATCCTCAGGTGAGGAATTAACATTTACCAGGGGAAACTTTTTTAAAATCATTCAGTGTATGAGAGCAAAATAACTCACATTTGTTTGAAAGGAGGAAGTGAATGACACAGTGATATTTCCTTAGTTTTTTTCCTGGAGAGCACAGGAGGACAAGAGTTTGGAAGACAAGAGCTTCTCTTTGGGTACCTCGCAATTCCTGGGTATGTCAGTCCCTAGCAGTCAAAGTAAAGACTGCAAGGTGTTGAGGCTGCACGAATTGGGGTCTGTTCTTTTATTCCTATATGATAGGGTGATCTAGGGATTAATATTTCCATCAAAACTTAGTTATGCCAAGAACTGACTCACTGGCTGAAGTTCCTCGATTTGAGTTTACAGATGCAAACTTCACCCATGAATTGAGTGCAGATGACTCTGGAAGTAAAGATGCACCAGTAAATGGTAAGAAATGGTGAGAGGCCGCAGGTGCTTTGTGTTGCTGCTCGGGGCTGTGCAGGTGAGCCTGACTGTCCCTGCAGAGGGCAGCAGAAAGTTGTGTGCCCTGTGCTGCCCGTGCAGTGTCAGCTCCCCCAGCAGCGCTCAGAGCTGCTCAGCTTGCTGCTCAGCATCCCCTGCGAGCCTGATTCACGGCCCTGATTGCTTTCTCAGTCTTTTATTTCACTCCGAACTTATACTTACTGGACTGAAAAATTTCTCCCATGGCTGAGAGAAGAACATCACTTGACTTCAGGCTTAATATATTTTAGTTTTTACTATGCTTGTGGGAGATATCCCACAGCATTCAATAAAGATGGAACTAATAGAATTCTGGGGAAGCAAACCCGTGTTTTGTAGAATTGGCTTAAAGGGATAACCAAAAAACTCTTTAAAACAATGATTAGGATGGGTTTTTTTCCCGTATGTTTCCAGAATTCCACCCGTAGTGAAGGCCCCAAGCCATTTTCCATGCACTCTGTAAATCCAGGGATTTTTGTCACCCTGTACCTTTAATTGCAATCAGTCTTGTCTGTCCCCATGGTCTTGTTATTCGAGGGGAAATTGTGTTGAATGGCTGCCTCGCTGAGCTGTTTGTATTTTAAATTACTATAAACCTTAGCGATTTGTTTTCAGTTTCCATTTAAGGTGAAAATTGACACTACTCCCACCAGCCTTGGAAAAAACGGCAGGAGGACTTTGCAGCAGAGAGGCATCTATTGTGCTCTCTAGGGGTGTGTTGGCAAATGGAACTTTGTTCATCTTGGCCCTGCTTGTTAGGGCAGGGGCTTAATGTAAGGCTTGATCTGAGTACTCTCAGACTTCAGAGGATTAGAACATCAGATGCAGCTTTCTCAGAAAGCATCTGCCTGAAACGGTTTGAAACCAAGCTCATGGGTTCCAAGGTTTCTGCACTGCAGAGTGTTTCAAATTCCCTCGTGACTCTTGCACGGAGCCTGTTTTGTGTTGACACAAATGTGTCATTCTAGGCAGGAACACATTGCAATTAAAAACAACATAAGGTAACACATGAGCCAACAATTCAAGCCAAGAGTGTCAACCTTTCAGTCTGCTCAGACTGCTGGAGGGAAAACAGTCCCATCACTGGACCAAGATCATAAATCTTGTACACAGACAAGAAACACATTGGCAATACATGAATCAGTTGGGAAACTTTTCAGAAGTGTCAAAGATTTCACAGTTAAATGCACATCTCTAACAAGATTTCCCCATTCTGTACCCACAGTGTAAGGTGCCAGTCGAAGGACAGAGACCTGCAGCAGGTTAATGTTTGCTGAGTTTATGTTGGGGGAGGCTCAGGAGACCAGGGGACTGGAGCTGCCCTTTCTCTTCTCATTTCCCCATGGGGTAGGTGAAGAGAGTGATTGCAGCCAGTACAGTACTTGAAAGTCTCTGAACAAGAAACTTGGTCTGAATAGTGAGGTGTTCAGAAACAGAAGCAAAACAGAGTTTTGCATTTTCTTTGAACAGACCAGGAAAGAAGTGAAAACTTGTTTTGGGTGCATCTGTTGTTTCCTTTGAGACCTACAGGGAATGATTTGCAAGAGGAAATAATTGAAGGAAATGTGTTCATATTTCCTGTCGATAAGGTACAGCACTTAATTCATACATCAGATTGGGATAGTGTTTCTTGCTTTTATATAACCACAAAATCCAGCCCATTTTAGTGCTTTTAAAAGACACTACTACTTCACTTGCTGTTTTATCCCATCTTTTAGCTGGTTTGCTCTCATTCTTAAGCTGAGAAAACACCTCCACTGTTGAGGGGACTATGTGAATAATTTCACAGACTAAAGGAAAAATGCTGATGGCAGCAGCTCATCCTGACCATCTGTTGCTTCCAGGGGCACCAGTGTAAATCCCTTTGTAACAAAGGTCATTTTGTGAAGCTGGTGGCTAAGTCCCTGTAGGCACAGGGAAGGAACTTGTGACACTTACCCTCTGTGGGTCTGTACTGCAAACATGGACATGGAAGCTTGAGTATTAGAGAATAAATTTGTGGTGGAGCTGTTAGTCCTGGGAGTATCAGCTGCTCATAGCATAGCTTCCTAGCTTGGCAGGAGAAACTGTCTGAGCAGGTCTCCACTGTGTTGGTGATTGTAGTGTGGTAGAATTGGAGCAGCAAGGTCAGAGGAGCAACTGATGGTTCCACCAGGAGCCTGGGCAACAAATCAAAATACTTTGGTACAGGATTCTCAGTTGCTGCTTTCTCCTTAGTGCAGGAGAAGAACATGTAAGGGGAGTTTGCCTGTTTGAGCTCCTTGTGTCACAGACTGAAGCAGGACAAGTAATGTGAAATGGATGCACAGAGGTGGAGCTGCAGATACCCAGCTGCTGATTCAGCCCTCGTGGTTTCCCTGTCTGCTGGCACTGCTGGATTTGCTGGAGCACCAGAGCCCCTGGTTCTCAGTGTTATGTTTATCAGTACTGTCAGTTCCATGTTCTTCAAACAGGCCATTATTTTCCTGGTCTGGACCACTTTTACCTTCTCTTTTGTTCAGTTCTAGCTTATCTGCAGCATTCATACTTTTGATGTATGTGATTGGGCCTCTAACTCTGCAGTTTGTAGTTTGCCAAAGTCTGATCTTTTCAGTGGGATTGGTCAGACATTATACATAAAGCCACTCAGAGAAATGTTTCTCAGGCAGACACTGTCTGTCTGCTAGGTAAGAGCTACTTTTAGTTTTATTATCTGCACTTGTATTGGTAGGTGGATTAGGTTTAATTTGGTCCTTTGGAGAGAAGCAGGCAAACTTCTTCAGACAGATCTGGGATTTGGTTTAAGGACAGGCCTTCTTATGTGGTCTGTAAAGTGCCCTGTAGGAGTACTTAATGTGTCTGGTTCCTGCCTGCAATTTGGAGCTGTAGCTCTAATGACTGTGCTTCTAATTACGTACAGAGGTGAATTCTCAGACAAAGAATGGGGAGGTTCATCACCTGTCCCATTCAGTGCATCAGGGTTTCTGCTGAGCAGAGGAGTGACTGCCTACAACTGCCCCTAGTACCTGCAGGGAGGGAAGGAAGCCCTTGCTGGGTTTGTTGGCTGCAGAAGGCACCTCCATCCCTCCTCAGTGTGCACCTCTGATTAAAGGTTCTATTCTCTTCTCAAATGAGCCACATCTTTGCCACTTACAGGTTACATTGCTGTCATTTAGCTTTAGTGTCATATACCCCTGACCAGGGGTAGATGTGGACGTTTGTCCAACATGTCACAGGGTGGTGGGGCAGTGCTGCAGGACTGGGGAAGTTAGTAACATCCAGGCTTTGTGATCCGACTGCCTGTAAACAAAAGGGCTGAGTTCAGTGTCCTGGTAATGGACTTAACTGTTCCTTAGCTGAGACTCCAAGTGCTTGGGAAACAGCCTCTTTTGCTAAATATCCTTTCAAGTTTGGCTTAGTTATTCCTGTTCAGCTCACCTTGGTATTGTTTACTGCTAAGGCTTTAATGTAAGCTTCCACCACAGTTCAGTCCTCCAGGCTTGGCAATAGGATACCTCTGGTTTCAGGGCTTGTCTCTACGGTTTGTGTTTGAATTTCTGCTTAAATTTTCCATTTTGGAAGGATTCTTTTTTGGTTTTGTCAGTTTTGTACCTTCTGCTTCTGCCTGGAGTTAAATTTGAGTTTTGTTTCTACATGTACTTAGACCCAGCAGTTGGTGCTACCTAGAGAAAAGAAGTTTGTTCCCTGTTATGGCACCATCCACTCTGTGTAACAACTTGAGAACTGTATCAACAGCAAGTGTGGGAGGAGGCTGAAATGGGGTAGATACGGGAGAGCACAGGGTGCAGGACCTGCTCGTTTGTACAGTGGGAGTGTGCTTCAAGTTGCTTGATTACTGCCTGTTTAATTGGAGCCTCACCTAGCTGAGCTCAGAGCTTTCCCTTCCCTAGTTCAGGCTGCTTGTATCCTTTTTTCTCTGGATCTGCTGTTTTACCTGAGACATGACACTGATGTGAGAGGGATACTTATTTTTAGCCCTTCTTCCCATAATTAATCCATGCAGGTTCTGTTTGACTGTTCAGTGCTATTTTAATGGTGTAGGCAGCAGCTGTTTTCTCCATGTCTTATCAAATATCCTCTGTGTTCTAATTATAACAAAGCAGTTTCTTTCTTCTTGGCTGCTCCAAATGTCCACCCAAGGGATCTCATGGCATCTCTTCATGGGATCTCTTCATGGGGACTGCAATCTAGGAATAGGTGCTTGTGGCTGTCGGATAGATTCTGCTTTAACAATAAGTATGGTTGAGGATTTAGCATCTATTTCATCTAGATTCTGTTGTTACCTCTAGGATGACATTTAGAACAAATATTTTTAACAGCTCAGTACTTTTAACTGTTGTCTGGTTGCTTTGGTAAAATGACAAGTATCCCAATGAGCTTTGCCATCAGATGCTGTAGGGATGATTTAATTAGAGTAATTTCTGTTTTCATTAACACTTCTGTTAACTGTGTTTTAATGCTACTGCTTACGGATTCTTATTTTGTGTTTATTTTTTTTCTACAGATTTTCTCTCATCCTTTTTTTTGCCTGTTTACTGTCACAAAATTGATACTATAGTGATTGTCTGACTTTACAGGAGGAATCTCTCTGAAATATATTATCTGCTCAAACGTGGTGTCTGCACCACTGGCAGTGGTGTCCTCTCATTTTTGTGGTCCCACCCAAGGCAGCGTAGCATGAACTAGTACTCTGCTAGAAAACTAGCACAGAATTGCATTGGCATATCTTGAGAGACCAGAGATGTGATAATGTGACATAGCCCAAATTGCTTCTGGCTTCGTATTTTCACTGCTGGTTTTTAAATCATGACACACTTAAGATCTGACAGATGTATGTTTCAGTGGAGAGTCTGTCGTGTTTGAGAATTGTCATAATTATCCTGAGCAAGTTCTGCACTTGTGAAGTAGTTGCTTCTTTCAAGCTTTTTACAGTCTGCAGTATACACCAGAGGAATGTGGTTTATTCTTAGGCCTGGAAACTTACTCTACTACTGAAGTGCTTCATCACATTCACTAGTAATAAACAGCATGTTTTTCTTGCTTAGCAGTCTTATCTTCAGCAGTGAATTTCAGAAAGCCTTTTGCAGGTGGATTTCATTCTGTTAGAACGTTTTACTGCAGCTCAGTGCCAGCTTTGCTCATTAACTTCCATCCATCCAGCTGCATACTTTTAAAATCACTTGGCTATTGAACAGGATTTGGAAGACAAAGTATTTCAGCTACTCTTAACAACTTCTGAGTTAGTCACCATGGAACCTTGTCTGTTCTGTCTTCTGAAAAATGAACATTTGCGTGGTTTCGTGTGGTTTAAAAAAAAAAAGTTGTCAAGGACACGAACAGCAGAAGTAGAAACCACTTACTATTTTTTGGTCAAGGCTGATACAAAAATTGCATTTGGAAGAGAACTATGTTGTAAAGTGCTTCAAAGGCCACTGCTAGTAAACATAAATAGGTTCATGTATTGAAAAGCATGGGTCTGCTGGAAAAAAATGACTTGAATTCCAGTCTGTGATTTGACAAATTAAATATCTATTAAAATTTATATTGAAAATTACAGTGTTGCTATGGCTACCAAAGCTTCCTTAGTTCCAGGACTGCAGTGCATTGCACTTCAAAGAAGAATCCCTTTTTTCCCATTCTTTCAGTATAATCAAATAGAACTTTCAGAAGCTTTTAATTTGCGTGCATTAGTTAGGGGGAACTTGTTGCCATGAAGAATCAAAAAGCCAGAAATATCAGTGTTCCCAAAACACGTGCTGCTATTTCACAGCCTCTCTGCTGAATCTCACTGAGCAGTGCAGAGCAGGAGGAGCTGTCCCTGGGCTGGAAGGACAGCAGGACTCAGAGCAGCCCCTGAGTGTGGGGAGGCTCTGACAGGTACCACTGTGGGGCTCCTCTGTGTGTTAGGAGAAACCTTTGTGTTTCTAGGAGTGACTCATGCCTACTTGTTCTAGAAACTGGTCTTGCACGTCTGAATGTTTCTCCTGTAAAGTGCACCTTGAGCAGTGCCTGAAAATGTTAAGGAGGAATGACTTCTGTGCTCAAGACCTGCCATTCCTGTTCCATGAGGGCTCATTTCCTCTGAAGCTGCAGGTGCTGCCACCATGTCACCGTGGCCATTTGCTGTGGGATTTTCATGAGTTGAAAAATACAACCTGTGACTTGCAATGTGAGGGAATGGACTGGAGCTCTGTGGTGAGATCCTGCCAGACGGTTCCTGTGCAGCTGTCCTCACTGCAGTCAGTAAACTCTGATATTAGCAGGTTGTGAAAACAGTGCAGAGTGAAGTAGAGGAAATAAACCCAAAGGATTTTGCTCTGCTGTCCTGGCATCTGCCTAGCCAAGGTCAAAGATCACAGGTTTCTGACACTGCTTACTGCTGCCAGGGCCTGTTCCCTCTGTATGGAGCACCAAGGGAGTGTGTTTAGGTGTTTCCCATCGTGTCCTCTATGGTTACTATGTGAAGTTGACTCTCCTGTTGTGGCCATACATTTTTCAGCATATCATGAAACCTTCTCTTTATCCCATGTGGAGCTTCTGCTTGTTGTTTAAAACTACTTTTAATGTGTACATTTGTGTCTGTGTAAATAACTAGTGGAGGGAAACTATGTGCTGAATCAAGTCTGTTTGGTTTGGAGCTGCAAAGCTTTGTCCCTGGGGAAAACAATCTGGCAGGATCCATGAGAGCATTCAGTTGTTGGTTGTGACTGTGCACATCTGGGTGAGCCACAGCATTCCTGGTGACAGGATTCCTGTCCCTTCCTTGCTGTGCTCTCTGGGCTGATGCAGCTGGATGGGTGTGCACTGGTGTCTCTCAGCATCCAGAGGAGGAGGAGGCTGCAGCACTCAGGGCCTGATCCATCAGTGACTCTGCAGGCTCCAGGAGTGCCTGAAGTGAAAATGGAAACCAAGGCATGAAGTAATCCTGAATGTGACTCTGGTGCAGCTCAGATATGTATATAAAACCTCCTAACTCTTGTATGAAACTACTTGTTTATTTCAGATGAAATATCTAGGTGGCTCCTGTATAAATCTTCCTGAGGTTTATGAGGAGTTGAATGGAAGATTTTGGGTTTTTTTAAGTCTTTGATATCCTTAGGTTGATCTGCTCTATAAGAGCTTATATTCACTTTGTGTGCTCTTGAGTTGGATTTTTTCTTAAATCCATATGATTTTGTACACAGAGGAGAAAGGGATTCACATTTGAAATGGCCACAGTATCTATATCCCCTTTTTCATATTAAATAATCAGGGAACTGGTTGTTTCAATCCTACAAACAGTTTTGCAAATAGCTGAAAGCCCTCACAGATCTGCAGCATCCAGTGTAGGTAGATCATTGTGGAAACAAAATGCTTCCCTTCTGCACCTTTGCAAGCACATACTTGGGTCCACCCAGGGCACATTTCTGATGGAGCTTGTACACCAATACCAGTGTACCTG
Source organism: Acanthisitta chloris (assembly GCF_000695815.1). Lineage (NCBI taxonomy): Eukaryota > Metazoa > Chordata > Aves > Passeriformes > Acanthisittidae > Acanthisitta > Acanthisitta chloris. The sequence goes on along the minus strand of NW_008670419.1, from coordinate 19,535 downwards.
AAAGTTCAATTTTCTGGCAGCTTTGAATCTGCACCAATACCAGTGTACCTGAAAGTTCAGTTTTCTGGCAGCTTTGAATCTCCTTGAGCACATTCTGAGGATTGGAAGCATCATGTGGTCTGTGTAAATAAAAGCACCAAATTGCCTGGGGTGCCTGGTGCCCCTGGCTGTGCAGCCTGGCTGTTCTCTGCCCTCAGCCTGACAATTTCAATCAGGTTTTTAATGGACTCCTGGGGCTCCCCCAGTGTCTGTCTGAGCAGAGTCTGGCACGAGTCCTCCCAAGTCCATAGCAATGAAAAGCTTTATTATAGCTTTTGATTGTACAGAAATTTAGTGACAGTAGGAAAGAAATAAAGTGGTCAGATGAGTGCCAGAATAGCAGGAAAGAGCTGTCTTTGGAAAAAAATTCATAACCGACGTCTTGTTTTGTCAAATTAGGAAGTGCAGACTATAGAGCAGCCTTCTCCGTAATCTTTTCCAGATTTTGACAGATTGACAGTTTTAATTACGAGTGTTTTGTTTAATTCCTTTTCCCTTTCCACCTGAGAGTGTTCACAGGCCTGTGCAGGTTTAGACTGCAATTCTGCAGGGGTTTTTGAAATATAAGTGTTGGTCATTAAAAAAAAAATTGAAGCAAATGTTATGAAGGCTTTTAATTTACATTCCTGTTCAGGAAGTTCCCAGATCACCTCTTTGACTTACATAACTTACTTTAAACAGCCTCTTATATTCCAGAGCCTGTTATTGTGAAGAAGTGCCCCATAAAGCCCCAACACTGGGCACTCTGCAGTTGTTATGGGCTAATGGTCTGTCCAGCTCTGAGTAAAGGAACCATCGTGGTTGTCTCAGAGTGAGGTTTGTAGCAGCTGCTCTTGCAGCTCTGGAGGAGGTTGAAGTGTTGTGATCTGTGTGCAATAGATGTTGGGGTTCTATAATGAGAAAGAGATCAGTTATCTTTCTCTGGATCCTCCAGGGAGTTACTCCATACAGCAGGTGGAGACAAAGACCTCATGAATTTTATCCTGTCTCAGACTGATTTTTCTGGCTACACTTGGGCTCTCATGATTTTTTTGTAGTAAATTCTTTTATAAAAATAGCAAATAGCAAACAATTTTGTTCCAAAAACTGTTAATTTACATTAAGTGCTGTAATTATTTTGCTGGCTGCTATTGATAAATTGGTTCTTTGAAATACAGAGTCTGATTTTTGGAGATTGATCTGTGAAGTCTTTCTGTACAAGTTCAGATCTGTCTTAGGCCCCAAAATTCAGAGGTCAAAGCACATCCAGGATTGACTTCAAGTTGGAACATATCTTGAAATTCCCAGTGGTGTAGAGTTGGATCTCTGTGCAGACTGGAAGACTGAGGTGTGGTCTGCCTCTGTTTATAAAGTGGATTTGTGTGTGTATGTATGTTTATATAAATCCAGTGCACGTTCCTGCCTAGGTAGGTGTTTGTGTGCCTGTGCAGCATGTTTGCTCGCACACGTTCCATGGCCTTGGCCTCCTGCCCCTGCTTAAACTCAGCTGAGAACTTAGTGTCATCTGCAGCAGCAAGAACAAATGGGGTGTGAGCCAAAAGTGGGAGAGGTGGGTTTATTAGCATTTCAGAAGGAAAATGGAGCTTGCGAATTTCTTAAATCTGTTGGTTGACTGTTTCAAGTCAGAAATAATCTGTAGATACATTTTTATTTTAATCTTCTCCTTAATATCATTTACCCTGGGCTGTTGATGCTCTTGGATAGAGAAAGTCTCTATGCCACATGCATCATGCTGTGTGCACTGAAGTTGACTGCAATAGTCATGCCAGGGATGGATTTCCAGTGGACAGTCCAGGGTATGTTCCTCCCCTTACACTGGATGCAAAGCAGGTTGCCTTAGTAGTGAAGGCTTTGCCACATCTGCTCCTCGTGCTCAGCTAAGATTGCAGTTTGACTAAGCCCTGTGATTTCAGGGTGGAATCCCCTGGTTCATTCATCTCACACTGGTCTGGCAAAAGTTTCTGTGCTTAAAAAGCAGAGAGTCTACCTAGTGAAGTATGTTTGTGACAGTGGAGATTCAAGAATGCAAAGTTAGAAGGAGGTGGAGAGGAGCCCCCAGTCAGGGTAAGATCAGACACCTGAACTATTTAAGCAAACCTTTAAAAAGGGATTTGTTGCTGCCTCAAAAAGTCTGCACAGGATTGCTATCGAGTGCCTCTGTTCCTCTCTGCCTGTGAGGGGAGAATGTTTGCCTCCTGGAAAGGGATACTTGGGGTTCAGTTTGATGCAGGAGAGTCAGCTGTTCTCTGTTCGGTTCCTCGTGATGCCACATAGCTTTGTGCCTATGGGACATATCTTTTAGTTTCACTGGAGTTCTGACAAAATCTCCATCTCGTACAGAATGGTTGTGCATGTCCTGATTTTGTACTCGTGGGCAGTATGTGCTGTGGAAGGTCAGGACGTGTGTTGTTATTAAATACTCTTCAAACAAAGCCTTGAGGAGCAGAGTGGTGCTCCTGAGCTTTGGGGTGGCTGCTAATGCTGTGCCTGCTGCAGTCACATGGCAGTGCTGGGGAGGTGGGTGTTTGGCAGGGCAGCTATCTGAACAAATCTAAACATCCCCAGGAAACTTTGCTGGGAAGCTGGGAATGACATACAGTGGGTGTTTGGATCTTGCCTCCAGTGATGCACACTCTGTGTTTGCAGTGTCTTTTGAGGAGAGGCAAAGGGGAATGAATATTGGGTTGGAAAGTCTGTACATCTTAGCATCACTTTAACTCTCAAGGACAGCAGCAGCATTCAGCTCTTCAAATCCAATGTGGTATTTTCCAATTTTGGCCTACTGAGCTGATCACAAGGATTGAGCAGAAATCCTGACTTGGAAAATACATGATGGTAGTGAGTGAACATGCAGGTAAACTACAGTGTTCCTGCTAGGTACAGGAATGGCTTTTATTGGTCTCAGAGTTAGAGTTCATCAGGATTTCTTCTATACTTTACTCTAAGAGTGTAATTTAATTTAAAATGTCAAGATCTGTGTAATAAAGTGAGTTAGATCATCAACAGACATAAGCTATTATATTCCTGAGATTTGTAGGACTATTTACTGCAAATCCTGCACAATGCCTCTTCAAACCAGGAATGCTGGCAGGGCTGAGAGCTCTGGAGGAGCTTTTGGTGTATCCATCGAACTTTGCTAGACTGAGGAAATAAGATTTTGAGGAGCCCAGAGCCAAATGGGGATGGTCATCTGATGGCTAATTCCCTGGCTGTGTCCACCTGCACCTTCTCTTTGTGCAGCAGATGCTAATCCAAGCTGTGCTGTCTGAGTTTGTGTCTGTGCTGCTCTGGGCTGTACAGAGGGTCTAACGTGCAGCAGGGATGTCTGTAGGTTTGGGACTGAACATGTGAGATCACAGCTTCCTCCTCTCCTCTCTGTGCTCCATCATTTGCTGAGGCTTCCCTTCTGTCCTACCAAAACGTCAAAAACCAGTAGATGTAACCATTTGCTGAGGCTTCCCTTCTGTCCTAACAAAACGTCAAAAACCAGCAGATGTAATGAAATAACATTTGTAGAATTTAAATGACATTATTTTCTGTGTTGTTAAATCTTTTGTACAAAATCATAGAAATGGATCAATATAAATGCCATCCAATCTATTGGGTTTCTGTATATGAATTTCCCTTATGTTCCTCTATAAATACATGTGCATAATTTCTACGTGGTGTGATTCATATTCTGTATCAATAGCAAGGATAAGTGATGAGGAAGAAAAAACCATCGAGTTAGGATATTTGGTTATCTTCTCACTTGTTTGAAAATGTCCTTGGAAGGGGAAGGATAACGAATGGTGTGCTGTCAGTTAGCTTGATTTCTAAGGGTGGATAATATCTGGGGGGCTTGAAAAATGAAGCTGCTGTAGCTGCAGATTTCAGTGCTAATGGTTAGGGCAGAGAGGTACGAGGAGCTGCTGAACAGAGGTAAGACACAGGGATGGACAGAGCTCTTCATTCCAGAGTTCAGTGTTTGTGTTGGCTGTGCTGTCTCTGTTGGCTGACGTTTAAAGGATGCAGACTGCTCTGTGAGAGGAAGAATGAAATGTCAAAAGTGGCTGGAGGGAGATGACTTTGAAAGTTACTGAATTTGTGAGCCAGTAAGTAAGTGGGCAAATGTAGTGTTAACTCAGAAGGAAGTAAATTTCATTTGTGCATTTTATTTTGTTCAGAGGGCCAAATCCTGAGAGATACTAAGGATTAAGTGTTTTTGATAAAATGTTCTTTTGTAGATTCAACTTCGAGTTGCCTTGGGTTTTCTTCTCCAGATATGCATTAGATTTGGCTCCGTCTGTGATAACTCTAGTTCATCTCAAATTATTTATCAAACTGCTTTGTAATGTCTGACTCGAACGCACGTAACATTTGCCTAAAAAAATGTGTTCTGGGAATGAAAGACCTTGCTCGAGGTCTCTGCTATTAAATCTTTGCTGAGGGGCAGGGAGAGGCTGTGAGTTTTTTGGCGAAGTTAATAAAATGTGTGGATTAGTGAAGTGCTGATTAGTGAGGTTCTATTGTCGACAGAAACATTCCTGCCTGAGCTGAAGCCCAGATGGAAAGCTGCCCGCCCCGGCTGCCCAAAATGGTTTATGTTGCTAGTTTGCTGGAGTATGTTGCTGAGGTTGCAGCAAAGTGAATCTTACTAATGTCTTGAAGTGTAATTAACTCTGTTGTTCGATGTAAATATTTGAATACTGCTCGTTCAGTCTCTACAGGGGCCTGTTTAAAACAATTTTTGCCCAAGAGCTCAAAGGCCAGTAGGAATGTGTGTGCATTAATAAACTTCTCTTTGTCCTGGACTTGATCCAGAGCTTATAGAGGGCAGATAGGACGAAATCTTCCCATCTGATGTATTTACAGTAGAGCTCAGAGCGCTTGATCAAGGCTTCATTGTGCTGTCACTGTGCCTGGGGTTTAGTTTAGATATGAACCAGAGTGCAGGACGTGGACACAACAGGCAGAGGGACTCGGGGTACTGGAAGGGCTGAGAGGGGAAAGAGGAACAGAGCTCATGAGAAAAACGGTGGACTCTGTTACCCCCATGTGTTAAAAAAAATGATGGCATTGTAAAGGTGCAGAGCTTCCAGTTTGGTTCCTGAGCATCAGCTTCAGTGCTCAGGAGTAATTTTGGTCAAAACAAAACTCTTAGGGAAATAATGTTATATTTCCTGCAATAATAGTCTTTTTTTTTTTTTTTTTTTTGGTGGGTTAAAAACTCTGCTTTCTGCCAAAAGTTTTGTCTGTTTTTTAAAAAGAAGATCCTTATTTCTGAGATCTGAAATACTTCTTTTGGAAACAGCGTATGTTTCCTTTAGGAAACATCAAATTGCTTCCAAGACGTTGCACGTTACTTTCTCTGGGACTGGGCCCCCCAGAATGCCTAGTTTTGTCCTGTCTCCCATTTCTGAAGACTCTGCTCCTGCCTGGCTAAGCAAGGAGGACTCTGGCAGGGTGAGAACAGAGCCATCCAGCAGCAGATGGTTCAGCTTCCATGGGCCCAGGCTACAGCTCCCGAAAGATCCACTGGCAGCATTTCCAAATGAAAAGATCTCTTCTGCCAAAGGGGATTTTTTGTTTGTTGGCATGTTGAATGTTCACCAGCAATGTCTCTGGTGAGCTCTGTTTCTGAGCAGCTCTCCCCAGTCAGTGCAGCAGTGAAGATGAGCAGGACTCTGCAGTAATTGCACAGCCCAAACTGTGCTGGGAAGTGAGGATCCACTTTCTCCTCTCTTCTGGAAATGAAGCAGCACAAAGACATGGGTGCAGAGATGGGATCTGCACTACCACGTTGCTTTCTGAAGAGCTCAGGGGAAGCTGTTTGGTATGGAGTGTTGGTTTTGTACTGCTAATAAAATAGAGTATTCAGGACTCTGTGGCTTGCAGTGTGATTTGGTTCTGAATTGCGTGGAAGACTGTCTGTGCCACCCCAGCAATCTGCCAGGATATTAAAGTAAATTTAAATTTAATGTATTTTTAAGCTCCTTTGCTCAGCTAAATGATGCAAAGAGGCTATTTTGATTTTCAGCTCTTACAAAGTTGTAATTTTTCCTTTTCTCATGAAATTGCATTTTCTGAATCTACATGAAAAATGGCAGAGGAGCTGCACACAGATCAGCTTGTGCTGGCAAACTATTTTTTCTCTTAAATGACATTCTCCAGTCTAGTTCTGCAAGGATGTGAATCTTTTTTCAATCATGCTGCTCTGACAGCAGCTTCATCAGAGTTAAGTCTTAATCTGTGTTTTCGGCTGGCGTACATTTGCTCCTTGCTCTGATGAAGGAAGTGTTGCCATTTTCTCTTTGACATGCACTTACTGTCACGTTGAGAAGAATGGGACCCCACTGATTTCTCTGCCCTGTGGCTGAGCTCGTGCCACGCTCTGCAGTGGATTCACCCATTCCTGAGCAGGAATCTGGGGAGGCTGTGGAGCCTCACATCCCCTCAGGTCTGCTGGTGAGTGAGTGTGCTCCTGGCCCAGCTGCTGTGCCTGCTGTTGTAGAGCTGCTGCTCTCCAAGCAGAGGCTCAGTCTGTTGGGAGAGCTCATGTCACAGCCTGAACCTGTCCTTGGTTACAGCGAGGTCTGTGTCACCTCCTCACGAGGCTCCAAACTGCACTGGAGTGATTCAGCTCCTCTGCAGTGGGGTGACAGTGCAGCCCACCCAGCCTAGACTGTGCTCCCACTGCAGAACCAACTTCTGGAAGTATTTAGAATATGTTCACTGACTCTTGTTAGGAGAAAGTCCTTTAAATAGCATTACCTCTATATTCTTCAGAAGAGGCTGCACAGACCCCTGGGCTACCATGTCAGATTTATCACCTAACTGAGATGATGCTGCACAAGTGAAAGGATGGGCACAGATGGATCTTAACCTCTGAGATGAAAGTTTTCACTCTGTTTCCTACCCATAGTTTCAGTACTTCAGGATGTGCCTTGGAGAGAGATTTCTGAGGAATAATTAGGATGACCAGGTAGCTGATGTTCTCGTTTTCAGCCTGAGCCCTTCCACACATGATGCAAATGGTGCTCTCCATCTTCTCAACAGGATGAAACAGTAATTTCAGGTCACTTGAAGCCTCATTGCAAGCTATCCCTCTATTCAGGCTAAACTCCAGCTTCTTACTTCTACCTATTTTTGAACAATATTGCAGTTCTAGCTCTGTATTGTTGACCCTCACATCCTGTGGTAAACTGCTGTGAAACTCCCCTTGGTAGGAGGCTGCAATTCCACCTCTTCTGGTAGTGCACAGTTTGTAGATTCTTTGCCATGGCACAGCTGTGTAAACTAGGGAGTTTTGCCTCTGCATCTTAACAGAGTTTCTTTATTTATTGGTAATTCTAGGCACATAACATAAATATACTGTTGCTTTTAGTGAGATGTGGACTGTGGATCTCAGATTGACACAGGTTTTTATCTTGGCCCCTCAAGGTTCTGTAGTTTTGTAAACAACTCAATTTCAGTCTGAACTTCTTTCTAAAATGAAAATAAATGAAACCAGTTTCCCACCTGGTTTTGTTTATGATGTTTGTTGAAATTCCCAGGAGGTTGTACATAGCTAGTCAGAAATACACTATTAGGTGGTCCAGTCTTGTCCATTTAGATGAATTTTCTTTTTATTTTTACCTTTTTTTTTTCCCCCTTGGGATTGTGGGGGAAAGGGGAAGCTGATGAGAGAGACAAAAAGATTTACTGTGGCTGACAGGGAAGAGATTTACTGCTCTTCCATGACAGCTCACATTTTCCGCTATGTTCTTCCAAGACTCTGTTCAAAGTTCCTCTATTTTGGCCTAATCAAGGTTTGGTAGCTAGAGCAAAGCTCACCCATCATGTAAGATGCCAAATGCTTTCAAATTCATTGATCTCAGTGGAACATGAGGGAGCTCAGCCATCAGCATTAGCCTTTCAGTTCTTAAATATTTTCAGGCTTTAAAATGGGCTGTTAATCTTGGCTCTGGCAAAGCATCCAAGGACGTCAGCAGTGTGTGATATGTCCCATAAAGTGCAACTTCTAGGAATCCTTTTTTTTTATGTGTGGAGCACGTCAGGGCTCATGTTCTGTTTGCATTTAGTCTAACAGCATCTCAGAATGTGTTATTTAGAGCCCATTTCAAAAAAAAGTGTTAGCATCCAGTCAGTGTCTGGGCTAACGTGATTACCTTAAACCAAAGTAGAGCTGGACAGATGTGCAGGACTTCAGTGCTCTTTATGGGGAATATTTTTTTGGAAACAAGCAAAATGAAAGTTTAGAGCAAGATCTCCCTCTTTACAGCTTTTACCATCATTTAATATGGTTTTAGATAAAAAGTTTAAAAAGTTTTGGTACTTTTAGGTGGTAGATCAGCAGGGACAGTGTGTCCTTCACTTGGGCTTGTCTAACAGATCTGATCTGTTGTTACAGAGCTTATGGATCCTGAGCAATAAGTAACCTTGTGATAACAAAGGGGTGTGACATGGCATGTGCACAGGGAGGTTGTTTTTCAAAGCAGCAGGCTGCAATTTCAGATTTCTGAGGGTTACAACAATGTGATAACAATGAGAATTGTGCTGTTCGGAGCACGGCACGTTCGCAGGCCACGTGAAGCAGATTTGGCTGTTGTCATGACGTGCTGCTTTGTAAGAAGTGCAGTTGCTCTGCAATTACTTATCTTCAGGCTTGTGCCAAGGATTAACCCCTGGGTTAAGGCCAAAGGGTCCTGGTCTGTTGCCCATTGAAGTCAGCACAGAGACTGCATCAGCTTCAGCAGCTCCTGGATCAGAGCTGAGATTCATGATTTGAATGCAGCTCTTAGTCTGCCTTGGTTTTTCAGTGTGACCTGCAGGAATATCACTTTCTCTCGCTTCGCTTGACTTTGAGCAAAGCTGTTACTCTCCCTGTGCCTCCCCAAGAAGAGGAGGCTTATAAAATCATTAGTGTTTGAAAGCTCTCGTCCTGGAGAGGGAGGGGGGCTGGAGGGGCAGAGCGCTAAATCCTGCTCTAGTGGAGCTGTCCAAATATTATTGCTGGTATTGAAAGAAAGCTCTGAACTGAGGGCTGGTGTTCAGGAGCCAGTGCAGCCCAGGAGTCATCACAACATCACTGATCTTCTGCTGGAAACCTGCAATGTCACTTGACTTAGTGTGCTTTCACACAAGCACAAGTGTTGCACTTCAGGCTTCTAATTTAACTGTTTATGTCTCTGGAGGAACAGATTTGTCTGTTTTATGGCTATTCTAATCCTTCTTTTTAAATGGTGCTGCATTTCATCCAAGGTAGGTCGAGAGTACATAACTCTGGAGAGCATTTTTTAGATTTACAAGTAGATGTCTCAGCCTAGTCCCTGTGAAAATCCTCATTTGTCAGTCATTCTGTCACAGTGAAGACACAGTTTATCTTTCCTGCAGATATATGAAGTTATATGTATATAGATATCTATAATTGGGGCAATTAAAGCTTTCATTGACTCGATTCAGAAACTCTTAAAGATGTGCAGATTTTTTTCCCGTCAGTTTCTGTTGGTCTTTGCATGCCCTTCCCTGGTTAAGTGTTTTTCACAGTAATATTGTTTTATAGGAAGATCTTACATTCATGACAACATGGATCGTGTGACTCGATTGCCATTAAAGCAGCTGTGTGTAGCCATGGAAATCCTAACTGAAATGCTCTGGCACTCCTTGGAGCTTTTTGCAATGCGAAACCATCCCAGAAATCTTCTCAAGGAGGTCAGAATTCTTTAAAACACCCAGCCCAAACCCTTCAAAAAATCCACCAAGACAGAGTTGCCAGTCAGCTCTCAAACGGAGCAGAGGCTTGGGCAGCTGGATGTGTACAGCCCAGTGACTCACACGTGCACAGGACAGATGTTTGACCCCTGGTCTGGGCATGGAAACATTCAGGCATGTAGGTTACCATTTTGCACTGGGACCACTTCAACTTGAATTTTCCAATGACAAATTGAAGAATACTACTTTTAAGTTTGAGCACAGTAATGGGAGTTAGGATTTATAAGCCCTGCCAAATTCAATAAACTTGTGTTATAGCCTTTTAAAATTGTTATATCGAACGCTGCTTATAAAGAGCCATCTTCCTGCTATTGTTTCATAATTTATTCAGTGTTTTCTTAACTGGCCCATCAGCAGAACAGTAAAAATGCCACTGAGTAAACTTTGTTTAATGGTGACCAATTTTTGTCTATGTTACAATAATGTCTGTGGGAAGAAACAATTACCTTGTGATTTGCTGTCCAAGCGGTAAGTGCATTTTCTTTCCAGTTCATTTAGAAGGGACATCACTTTGAAGCTTTCCCTTGTTCTCTTTGTGGGGTTGTTTCCTCTCCTGCACATTTGGGTTTTTTGCTGTGCACAACTAGGAAATACTGGGTCACTCCTGACTCCAGAATTCATAACCAGAGCAGTGTTGGTGCTCAGTGATGTATGTCAGCATAGCACAGACTTTGCTCAGACACTACTGGAACCCCCAAAACTCAACCCCCCCAGTGCAGCTGTTAATGCTGCTTCTCTGCTGTATGAACCAACATCCACTGCTGTTTGCTCTGTTACATTTCCCTCTTCAGTTGCTGCACAGAGACTCCCACGCGAGGAGAGGAGCACACAGACTGTTAGCAGATCAGGTGCTGAAGGTTCAAATACATTCACAGAGTTGTTTTGGGGGTGGTGTCAGGGGTTTGGGCAGGACCCATTTGTGCCTCCAAACTGGGGTATCTGTAAGCAGCATAAAGCCTCTTGATTTGTGTCCTGTAGTGCAAGATGCACCTCCTGTCCTGTTCACAGAGCTTTGGTCCCTCGAAACACCTCCCAGTGTCAGTGCCCCTGTTGTACACGGGAAGGATGGAAACCTAAGTGGACCCCAGGGATTCAAGGTGTTTCCAGTCTGAAGATTAGGTGCTGAACAGCCCTAGGTTATGAATAGCCCCAAATCTTTCCTTCAGGCTCTACAAGAAGAGTCGAGGCGTAATCAGTCTCGTTGGCTCCATAGATCACATTTCTCTTCTTGGGTGCCAGAATTCTGTTACAAAATCCTATTTGGACTTCATGGATTGTTCCATGCTCTTCTCCAAGCACACTGGCCATTAACCACCACAGGGATTAAACACTTATCATATTGTAGGCAGCATCATGCTCATAACAAATTGCTTCCTCAGGGCCCACCTGCTGCTTCCAGTAATTTGAAAGCACAGTAAGCTAGATCTGTAAAGTTGTATTTTGGTCGATGATGAGGATTTAAATAAAAGGTTTCAAATTACCAGGCCTCAAATAGCTACCTGGAGAGGCAGTGTCTAGCATCTGGACAATTACTGAATTACTCTAGTCGCTTAATCAGCAAGGAGCCCCTGGCCTGAATGGCTGGTGGGAGGGGAACCCGACACTAAATGGACAGCAGTGTTAGAAAGCTTTGTGAGCAACTCCCAGAGGAGAGGGATGAGTAAGTACATCTTTAGGGGAAGGAAACCAAAGTTGCTTTTTAGGAGAGAAGATTTCCTGCGGTGTTTGGTTTTGGTTTATTTTTTGGTGGGTTTCTTTTCCTCATACAGTTTTTGAATGCCTCCAGACCAGCTCTGTTGGTGCTATAAATTGATGTAGCTCCTTTGGTTTTGATAGAGTTATGTTGATTTACTCCAGCTGAGGATCTGCTCTCTGAGTCTATTCTCATGCTGCTGGGGTTAGCAAATTGGAGCCCACATTTTGATACTTCATGCGTGCACAAGAAATTAATCATAGCAATGATGTGTGCAAAGTATGTGTGAACATTTTTCCACAGACAGCTCTCAAAACTGCTGCCTCTGCTATCCCCATTTCATGCTGACCCTGTCTCCTCTCTCAGTTGGGCAGGTTTTACACTGACTTCAATATGTTTGCTGCTGGTTAACACCTGTCTGTGAAAGTGGTTCTAAATCAGGACTGCAGTGTTAACCATCTGTCTCCATGTGAAGAATTGTATCCCCAAAGCTCCTAGTTTTGGGACTTTTGTCCCTCTCCCTCCTTTTGATGCAGTAATGAGTGATGAGCAGTGTAGCTCCTGTCTAATACCTAGTGAAGAAGAATGTTTCACAATGCCCTCATGACTGAGACCATCTCAAAGTTTATCTTCGAAGGTGATTGGGCCTTTGCTTTTGAGGAACAGTAGTTTGAGAAGGTGGTGTGCTGCATGCCTGGATTTGTGATCTGCATGCTCTGTTCCCCCCCAGTGAAGGGACCAGGGAATGACTTCAGTGGATGTGTTGAAGAAAGCAAAGAGCTTTGGAGCACAGAGGGGAACGTGTGAGCAAAGATGGGCTCGTCCTCCTCCTGTCCTTGCATGACATAGGAGAGACCTTCGGGAAGCCTGGGGCTCTTTTCCTGTGCTTTATTCTGCTTCCTCTGGAGCAAGTCTGGGAGAGGTCAGCTCACCTTGTTTGACAGCCCTGGCTCGGGAGCTGCTGCTTCCTGGGCAGCTGCCTCTGACTTTGGAGGCAAAGAGAAATCTGCTCAGAGTAAATGCACAAGGAACCTTATGGCCTGGCAGGTGCAAAGTCCCAACGAGAAAAACTGGAGCTGCCAAATAAATGTTTGGCTGCCTTGAAGTGCTCCACAACGGAGTGTTTAGTTCAGTTGTGATACCTGAGGTATTTTAAACCGATGTGGCTTAATTTAAACCTTCCTGCTGGATGCACATTTGCATGTGTGCAGGGATCAGCAGAGCACACAGCTGCATGTTTGCACACACAGCTCCTCTGGCCTCCCCACTGCCAGCTCTGGGGATTTATTTAACTCTTCTGTGGGCTGCTGAGTAAAGTCTGCCAAACGCAGAGCTTGGATCTGCGTTCTGAAAATTGGATAAACAAATGGAACGGCCCTATGAAAAGGACATTTTTCTCTCTTGGCCAGAGGAAGATTCATGCTCTGTGTTTGAGCACTGGTCTGCATGGTGTCTTTCATTTTATCTTCTTGTCTGCCTTGGAATTGATGGACCTGATAATGGAAATGAACATGTTGACATTTTTATTCCATATGGAGTAAAAAGGGTAAAATCTCTGTAAGTCAAAAGAGATATGAGGTGTTATTTGTGAGTATGAGAAGCAGAAGTGAAGGTATGGTTTGTAGTCAGAGTCTTCTCTGTTCTGTCAGTGACAGGAGTAGTAGGAGCTGCAGTCACTGTGGTACTGAGATCTGCATTTAGCCTCTGATTCCTCTGAAGCAGCAACATGTACACCTAGGGAAGAACTGAAAGAGAAATACTTCAGCTGCCTTATGTCATTATTTTGAAGCTCTGTGTATGCAAGGACTGATAGTTCCATCTTAATGCAACCAAGTATCAGCCACTTCATTCCTAGACCAGCCAAGATAAATGGTATTTTCTGCATTCCTAGTTGCTGTGTATCATCTTAATGGGGGAAGTTCTGTATTTTTTACTAAAGCCCTTGTGATTATGCTTAAGAAGAACCCTAACACCATTGTGTAAATAGTGTTTTCTTCCTCTCTTGGGTAAATGCTCTTCCTGCCATCTCATTTGCCACCTCAGTCATCTGGTTTTGGAATTTCCTAGTCCTGGCTCTGGGGCTGCAGCTGCAGTTCAGAGCTCAATTCAGTTCTCTTTTGCAGTTGTCTCCTAAGAACCACCTTGTGTGTTTGTTCCTCCAGCTGTCTGACATCCATGCAGAGATGGGTGTTGTTTCCTGTGACCAAAGCTGTTTGAACCTGTGTGAGGGATATTTGGTGCTGAAAGGCTCCTTACTGTTCTGTAAAAAGGTGTGTGTCCTGCGTGTGTGAGCAGCCCTGCCCTCCCATCTGCAGGAGAACACAGCAGCATTGCTGGTGCTGGGAGTGCTGTTTCCAGTTCAGGCTGGTTTATGGGGCAAGGAGAATAGGAATCCTGGTTTTCTCTGGTGTTAAAAAATTCTTTACTGTAGCATGAAGCATCAGGAGCACCTTGTGGTTTGCTAGAGCTGTTTCCTTTGTCGAATCTTGCTCCTATTTTAATTTTCTTAATTTTTTTTTTTGTCATTTCCCACCTCCCCTGAGTCAGGGACACAGTGCCTGTTCCCACCCAGTCACCTTACCTTCTGGGATGCTGAACAGGCTTTGGAGGAGATGCTGTTGCAACCTGTGGACGTGTGTCACTGTTCAGATGTGCTGAATTTGCAGAAATTGGTGTATCAAAGGATACTTGTGTGTGGTCACAACATAGTAACAGGATTTATTTCCAGTTCTAATCAGCCACTTAACCAAGTCATTTTAGCCTGTCTCCATCTGCTTTGGCTTTTCCTATGATGGTTAGTGCTTTCTATCATTTCTTTCCTTCTCCTCTCCCATTCCTTATGATTTTTTGGGAGATGTCAAGAGAACTTGGAATAAATATTTTACTTCTCTGGGAGGAAAACCACGATTAAAAAATGTTAGATGACACTCTAGCCCAGGTGAGCAGCACCACCCAGCTGCACTGCTGCTGGTGTCCAAAGGGTGAGGAGGATTCACTGGGGAGGGATATGGGATTTTTTTCCACCATCCTGCCAAGCTTCCTCCAGAAGAGCCAAGACTGCTGACATGAGCAGAAGCTTGACCTGCAGGCAGCAGTGCCAAGTAATGCCTGCAATGTGTTTTACACAGGGGTGTGCTAACCTCGGCATTTTTCCCGAGCTAGATCATTCCCACAAAAACAACTCTCCCTTCTCAGATGTAGACCGCAGCACGGAGTTGGTTTGCAAGCTCTGATTTGATCAAACACGCCCAGCAGAAGGCAAAATGGAGCTGCAGCTTTGCAGCCTGAAAACGTGTCCGTTTCCTGCCCAGCCACATAAATCAGGAGTGGTGATTCTTGCTGCTCGGAGGTGCCTGAGCTGCATGTGATAAATTTTTCGTGGCAGGACGAACGCGCTGTGTCAGTGTGTCATTGGGTTTGATAACTCACAGATCAGACCCAACAAAAATATTTATTGCCTGGATTTACTTGTCACGAAATTGCCTTAAAATATGGGTGGAAGAAACATCAAGTAAGGCAAAAAAATAAAGGGAAAATGCATTATTGGATTAACAGAATAAAAAGTCTTTTTGAATTGGTGCTTTATAACCTTTATTTATGTAGGTAGATTCAATTTCTTTTAAATGAGTTTGTACATAAATCAGTGAACCTTAACCCAGAAGGATGCTCTCAGGAATTGCTCCTTGGGAACGCTGGGAATGAACGAGGAGGGGAAGATGGTAAATGCTTGCAGTGTCCTCCTCGTTGTGCTGGTGGCTTTTGGTGGGACTGTATTGAAGGACATTTCCTGCTTTTCTTACTTTCTGGTTTGTGTCCCTCCTCCTTCTTCCATCCGTGTTCAGCCATTCACAAAGTAGTATTCCTTAGGAACTTGAGCATCTCCATCCTGAGGAAAGGGGGAAAAAAAAAAGCTTCGAGTGAGCCAAAACTCACTCATCCTATGCTGGTTTTCTGCCTTGTAAGAAAAATGCCTCTGGTCTAATGGTGGTTCCCCAGTGACCCACGAGCTGGGTCTAGCTGTGGTAATCGGAGCCTCGTCCTGGGGCTGCCTGTCAGAGGTGGTGGTTAGCACAATTGATGCAGCAGACATCTGTCTCAGCTGAACTCTGCTTGTACCTTCTGGAGGAGAGTGAGCATTCATTTGTGTACACAGCATGGGAACAGCAGAGAATCCACGATTCCGTTCCCATCTTCTGTAAGGAGCTATTGTGATATTTTGTTGAAATAACGTGCACACTTTGAGCTGTCACGTCACTGCACAGGGCACCACTGCAGGAGCAGGAGGAAAAATCACTTCATGCACAGGCTGCAATGCTGCTGCAGTTCACTGGGCTGTGCCTGAGGGGCATGTGGGGATAAATTAGTGAGGGACAGAGAGAGACTTTTTGCTTGTGTAATTAGAGCCATTTAAAATTTAACTGTATAAAACTCCCCTGTCATCTTCAGAGAGATACTTTTGTGATGTTTTTGGAAACAATTCATCCTTCCAACTCTTCCACAAAGATTGTGCTTGTGACACTACACAGTTTCCAATAAATATTAAGCTCTTGAGTCAAACACCCAGGGCCATCATGAGGTTGAAGAGCACACAAACCAGCCATTGTTAAAATTTGCTGATGCTGCTGGCATTGCCAAGGGGGCATCTTGTTGTTCTTTGCTCATGTGATTTAAAGTAATGAGAAAGTTCAGAACGAGAGGAATTAGGAAGCAGGTCCTGTGGAAGGACTGAGCCTGCCCACAGTGGCAGAGCAGTGCTCACTGTGTCCAGGGCAGGGCCTATGGCTGCGTGAACCTTGAGAAAGAAATGCTTGATATCAGGAGTGAAGGAATGTAAAGATGATACATGAGCTGCAGTGTGAGCTCAGCCCAGAAACCAATGGAATCCTGAGCTGCATCCACAGCAGTGTGGGCAGCAGGGCAAGGAGGTGATTCTTCCCCTCTACTCTGCTCTGTGAGACCCACCTGGAATACTGCAGACAGTTCTGGTGTCCTCAGCATCAAAAGGACATGGAACTGCTGGAGCAAGTGCAGAGGCCACGAAGTTGGTAAGAGGACTGGAGCATCTCCCCTGTGAGGACAGGCTGTAAGGTCCATTCCAACCCTTACACTCTATGATTCAATGATTTGGGGAGCTGAGAGAGGAAAAAAAGATAATTGTGAAAAACCTGAGGCTCACAGTAATATTTATGATTGAAATATTAAAGTCCCAAGCAGATACACATAAATTATCTCTTTTTCTCAGTAAATTACCACTACACTCAGCTTGCTCGTGTGACAGTGAATTGGAAAGTGCATCATCCTGTGCAGCCAAGTGATTTTTTTTCTCCTCCAAATATATTACACTGTTTAAATGAGGCTACAGTTTTGTGAACAGTGTGTGTATCAATATAACATGAATCACACACACACATTCTTCTCAGGCCTTTATTTAACACCTCCTTAGCTCAGCTTTTGAAATATAAGAATACATCTTTGCCTTTTCTTAGTGGAAAGTCTGGAATGCAAAGAGTCCTTTGTACTGTACCAATAAAACAGTTCAAACATCTGTCTAAAGTCCTTCAGGATATCAGAAAGTCAAGTGCATGAAGCATCAGGTTTCCATTTTTGAAGACCATTAAACTCTTCTCTGTAATAAAGACAGAAGGGTGAGAAAACACTGGTAGAAACAAGTGATGCTTGTTGACTTCATTGCCAGGGCATCCGAGCACAGCAAAGCCAAGAACTTTCAGCATATGTTTGCAGCACTGGGAAGTGAGTTTTATCCATGTTTTTCCTGAGGGGGAGTAGGGCATGGGCAGGATGATGAGAAATTTTCCGTGTCATACCAGGTCTGTGCTGAGCACTGTGCTGGGCAGTGTTTGATTTTTGTCCCTGAGCCTTCAAGTGGACACTGATCCCAGGGCTGTGCTGTCCTGGCTGTGCTGCCCAGGTAGCTGTGTGAGTCTGCTGAGGAAACAGCTCTCTCTGAATTTATTTCAGGGGCTCCACTGTGTGTTCTTTACAGCCAGAGCTGCTCACGTCCTGCTGAGGTGTTCTGTGTACCTGAGAACGTGCTGCATGTGAAGTTGTGTGCATGGCTCACATACCTTTTTGACTACTTTTCCTTGGTTTTGTGTTCAGTGTTGTGTTTTTCCAGTCTGCTTTCCGTCCCCTGTTCCTATCATAACACATAGTGTGAGTATTGGGCAGAGCAACCCGATTATTCCAAGCTTCAGTCTGGTTTCCTTTTTTTGTCCTTTTAAACCCTGGTACTGGAGACTGGTAGCCATGGTAACCCCCTTATCTGTGTGGAGAAATAAATACTAAAAATTGCTTTTTTTACTATTTATATATAAAAATGCAGAAGCAAATAAAACCTGCAGTATATGACTCACTTCATATTTTCAAGTCTCCACTACTTCTGGTAAATGTGGAACCAAATCATCTGAGGCAATCAAAACAAACTTAATTAACAAATTAATGGACACATTTAAATTGTTCCTTTCCAAGGGCTCTGACTGGCAGTGTGCAGGAGGAGCTCAGATATTTGGCTCCTGTTGGTGTCTGACTCTCAAGAAGTGAGAGCAGCTCTCTGCAGAGTCTCAGCTGGGCTGGACAGAGCAACTCCCCAGAGCCAGGACTGGCTGAAGGCTTAGGCTGAACCTTGTTGCTTTGCATGTCTTGTTAATCACACTTTGTCCCACAAAAGGACGTGTGTTTTCCACCCTTTGTAACAGCTCTCTGTTCTAGAATCGCCTGAGCAGTGCACCTGCTCTCAGTTAGAGATGGAATTGCTGCAGGTGTAAAATCTTTAATTACTGCACCTTGGTGTCACAAGGCTGGTTCATATAATTCAGTGATTCCTCGTAAAGCAAAACAAGGTTTTCATTTCAACTCCCCTGTAAAATAACCTGTGAATGACTTCAAAAACATTTTCTTTACATTTATTAGGTGATATTTGGCTGCGAATATGGCTCAAATTTTTACTGCCTGAGTGCTATTGACTTATTTTAAAGATGATGTGACATTAGTTCCACATACTCTGAAGACCCTTGGGACCAACTCCTGGGAAAGTGACTCAGCCTGTCTCAAGGAGTATCTCATCTAAGATCTCCATTTACTTTCCAGTAACTAGTAACTGGGCTCCAGCTATTGCTGAACTCCTCTGCCTTTTGGAAATTATGCTATTTCTGGCATGTCTTTGAGGCTAATTCATTCTTCCTTTCTCCACCTACTGAGCTGAGGTGGCAGAAGGGTTTGTTGGGAGAGGTAATACCTTTATATGTATAATTGCTGGAAAAAGACAATTTTTGATGCAAGGTTTTGGCCACTACCACGTTTGTCTGTGCCTCACTGTTTAATGAGTTTTAATGGTCTTAAATTCATTAATGTCAGCTTCCACGAGGAAAACGGAGCGCAGAGGTTTCCACTGGTGGCAGCTGAAGGCCTGGAGTTGGCAGTGATGGATTTTAAATTCAAACAATATGCTGCTTCACTTGACACATGTGATTTTGTTTCTCTCCTTGGACTGGATAAGCAGAACTCCTAGGATTTTGGTGAAAATGCTTTTGTATGTGAATTCTTGGAGTATATGCCAACATATGATTAAAATATTCTTGTTTACAGCATTCCTACCTACAACCTTATTTGCTAGAACTGCCACATACTGCAAATACAAAAAGAACCATGTGGACTCAGTAGGAAGAAAATGATTTAAAAACGTTTCTCTTCACAGAAGTATTTGTTTTGGAGTAGCTGTGTTTCAGTCTCACTCTGTCTGTTTTCTGTCCATGCTGATGTGTGCATTCATTTTCCAGTGGGGCTCCTCCTCCACGTGCTGTTCCATTGCTCACTGTCTCTCCTTCTACGTCTCTGATTCACTAATAAACTATTTTCGGTTCTTCTTCTGCTCTGCCTGAGTTTCAGCGTGTGCTGAGCTGTTGCAGCTTTGCCCTCTCCCTGTGGTGTGTGTTACTGAAAGCTGATTCTGGCTGGATTGTTTTCTTGCTCCGTTTAGCAGTTGATTGCTGTGAGTGGCAGGCTCTGAGCCCCATCCCTGCCCCATCCCTGC
>NW_008670418.1:270-522 GCF_000695815.1 Acanthisitta chloris | reverse complement strand
ATTGTGCCTGGGGGGGATAGGACCACCCACCCCAATTCCAGGGGGACACTGGGGGGCATAGGCACTGGGACCACCCACTCCAATTTGGGGGGGCATAGCCATTGGGACCCCCCACCCCAATTTGGGGGGTTCCCACACACTGGGACCACCCCCCACACTAATTCCAGGGGACCCTTTGGGAGGGTGACAGCTGCCTGGACCACCCCGACCCCAATTCCAGGGGCGTACCAGGCACTGGGACCTCCCCCCACA
>NW_008670418.1:0-241 GCF_000695815.1 Acanthisitta chloris | reverse complement strand
TCCCAGGCACCTGGACCCTCCTACACCCCCAATCTGGGGGTTCACAAGCACTGGGACCACCCCCACACTAACCCTGGGGGGTCATAGGCACTAGGACCACCCACCCCAATTTGGAGGGTCACAGGCACTGGGACCACCCCCACACTAACTCTGGGGGGCCATAGGCGCTGGGACCACCCACCCCAATTTGGGGGGTCACAGGCACTGGGACCAGCCCCACACTAACTCTGGGGGGTCCCAG
>NW_008670417.1:0-4892 GCF_000695815.1 Acanthisitta chloris | reverse complement strand
TTTAAAAAAAAAAAAAAAATAAAAAAAGACCAAAAAACAGCAGGCCCTAAGATCACTTGACTGTGACAAATTGTCTCTTTCTGCTTACTTGAAATTGGCCTGTGAGACTGATCAAATCCCCAGCTTTGTTACTGCTAGAAGAATTGTTCAAAAGTGCACCCTGTCATTATGTACTTACAGAGAGGTATATTTTAGGATTATGCAAGAGCTTGATAGATAATTTGTTCTGTCTTTGTGCCATATCTTAAGTTTTCTGAGAAAACAGAAATATTTAAACTGCACAAAAATGTGAGTAATCTTTATAAAACAACAGTAGAAAGACTGAATACAAGTCCTAATTAAATGAATGTGACCTTCTTAAAATTGTCAATCAAAATTAATTCCCTATGAAACAGGGAAGGAATGGCATTTTTTGAAACACCACTGTTGCATATGTGTTTGCAGGGATCACAGCACAGCACTGTGGATCTCTGGCAAGAAATAAATGAGTCCCATGTTTGGGACACCACAAGGACAGATCCCTTGCCCTTAAAGAATAACTATGAAGCCACAGCAGGAGTAGCACAGAGATTCCCCAAGGTATTACTGCACTCATGCCCAAGGTGAGCACACCCAAGCCCTCCCACAGAAGGCTGCCCTGGCAGCCGTGATGCTCCTGTGCTTCCAGAAAACTTGCGTGCATTTCAATCCCACAGTAGGATACTTTCCTCAAGGAGATACAACGCGATCAATGTGGCCTAAAGCAAGGCAAGCACATCAAACCTCTCCACATACTACAGGTACAAAACTCAAGATGAGCTCCCCACCTGCCACCTCAGTAGAAACAGGACTCTGAAGTCAAGCACAAAAGCCCTGCCTGAAGGAGAGGCCTCTTTAGAGAAGTTACCTCCTTCATTCCCTATATAACTCCTGCAAAAGTGCCTGGTTGAAGCACTTGTCCCACAACAAGCTTTTAAGCAAGGAGTTAAGTGTCACTTGTTCCCACAGATGGAGGTGGCTCAAACACTGGAGTGTGCATGTTGAGTGGGGGGATGGAGGTGTGTGCTAAAACTGGAGCATCTCCCCTGTGAGGACAGGCTGAGGGAGTTGGGGCTGTTCAGCCTGGAGAAGAGAAGACTGTGTGGAGACCTCAGAGCAACTTTTCAATCTCTGAAGGGCCTACAAGGAGCCAGAGAGGGACTCTGTGTTAGGAACTGCAGGGACAGGACAAGGGCTAATGGGTTCAAACTGAAGGAGGGGAAGTCTAGGTTGGATGTGAGAGAGTTTTTTCCTGTGAGGGTGGTGAGACACTGTCCCAGGTTGCCCAGGGATGTGGTGGCTGCCCCAACCCTGACAGTGTTCAAGGCCAGGCTGGATGAGCCTTGAGCAACCTGATCTAGTGAGGAGGTGTCCCTGCCCAGGGCAGGGGTTGGGGCTGGATGATCTGTAAGCTCCATTCCAACTCTGAAATTCTATGATTCTAAACCCTCTCCTGTACAACAGCTGGCACATTCCCACTGGCTTTATCCCAGTGTGCTATTTACATGCAGCATCCTACAGAAATGGAAACCATCTTCATTCAAGCCACAGATTCCAGCTCCACAAATATATGGGTATGCTCAGATCTCCAGCTCAAACTCTCCCAAACATATATGTATTTATAGTTTTGATTGGTCCTAAAAATATTGACTGTGCAAAAGACACACCGGCATGCTGTTTAAAGAAAAAAGTTTAAATCCTAAAAATATTGACTGTGCAAAAGACATACCGGCATGCTGTTTAAAGTAAAAAGTTTAAACACTTGAGAAACAAGGTAAGATTTGGAGGATATGTAAAGTATGTGTGCCTGGAAACTAGTTTTGTCTAGGAAAAAATTCTTCATCAAAAAATTCTGTATCAAAAACCCTAACAATCAGATGAAGCATACTTCTGTCAAAGGAAATAATTCCTTTTTCTAGGAGTATAAATGGTCTATAAAAGACAGTTTTGAACACAGATCTTGAAAACTTTCACATCTCAAGAAATGATACCAGGGTTAAGATCAATTCAAGAGTTGACTTAGCTCCACAGATACAAGTACTTGATTGTAAGCTAACAAAACGATTTCAAGTATCTAGTAGGATGTAGAATATCCTTACAACCCATACATGGTCTCTGTAAAGACTTATCAAAGATGTAACAGATCCAGATTGTGAAATAGAGCTATCTGGACAGATTAAAAAGAAAATCTGGCATATTTAACACTCTTCATGTTACAGGTTACAGTTACATTACAACTGGACTCCAGAGAGACTGTCAGAAGTATTGCAGACTGTAAAAGTGGAGTGGAAAAATTTGCTTGGTGGTCTTAGTACTTCTCACTGAAGTTTCCCAAGAGCTTCCATGTGCTGGAATAGCCATGTAAAATGGATAGATATTCATTACTTCTGTCTTACTCTGGGCATTTGACTCACCTTGGAGAGCAAGCAAGTCCTTTTGCCTCCCCCCTCACTCACTCTGCCCTCCCCATAAGCTGCACACACCACCCTGGAAACTGGAAGACAAGGCACAAAGCAATCATAAAGGGCAGTATGGAGATGGTTCCTGCTGGAGGAGCCTATCATCTCTACAGCCTGAGAACTAACAGGCTGAGAGAGACAGTCTGGAGACCTTAGACAGCACAGAGCTTTCAAAGCCAAGCAATGAGCCCTATAATTAATAACTGCACTTAATTGCAATATTGAGTCCCAGAAATATAAATAACTGAATCCTATAATTAAAGCCTTATTAAGTATTTGGCTCTTGCCTTTCAACATCATCAACCCACAGTGATAGGACATCCCTATCAGAATATTTTCAGAGATTACAGGGAAGCAACACTACACAGGAATACTGACTAGTGTAGGAACATTGGTCTGCAGTTTCCTTTTCCTGCCTGTTATTTGACAGACAGCAGGGTAAACAGTCATTTTCCATGGCACTTCAGCTGCAACAATCTATGTCACAAAACAGTGTAATGGAGTCCTCTTTGTGCCAAAACAGTGCAAATAATGGAGTCCTCTTTGTGCCAAAACAGAGTGCGAGCTCAAGTTAATCGGTTTACTGCAATATTGTAGACCCTGGCATGTTTGCTCAGTATTGTAAGGAAAACACTAACCCAGGGTGTGCTGCTACACAGAAACCTTTCTGCATGGAGAAGCATGAGGAAAACACAGTGCAGAGGAGCTGTTGTGAGAAGGACAGCCAAAACAAAGAGCAAGTGAAACCTGCTGGAACCAAGATGCTCCTGTGTACCTTCTCACTTGTGTCCCTGAGAAACACTGAGTTTTTGTGTGGAGCTTCCAAGATGATATCTGACAAGAAGTAGACAGTAAGTCACCACATGCTTAAAACAATACCTGTCACAGTTAAATACAGCAGAGTTTTGTAAATACAGAGTTTTGTAAATAAACACCCCAGCAGATTCTCAAAGCTATTCATGTTCAGCAATGCATTGATACACATGAATGTGCTTTTCTGATGCTATCAGGCTGCCAAGTCTCCTGGATTGATTCCACTCACTTTCACTCTTCTGTATCACCACCTCCACCCATTTTCCACACTCTTGAACACACTTTAAGATGTCACTGATGTTCATTATCACCTTGAGGGCTCTAAACACCATTTGTGAGCAATGACTGTTGGATAGCTACAGCCATTGGCAGTGATTCAGGTCAGACCAGAAGTTCAGAATCACCTAATGATAGCTCAGATTTCTGCTGTTAGTTTACATACACATCTTGGCCCAATAGGATAGGAACAGCTGGACTCTCACCAGCTGCCAAGCGATGCTACTCAGCTCCCACTGTGAAAGCAAAACTGCACTTAAAGGTGTTTGCTAATCTTTTTACCATTCCTCTCTCAAACACAGATCTTGGCTAGCTAGTTGTGATAACTTTTGTTTCCACAGAATCACAGAATCAGCCGGATTGGAAAAGACCTCAAAGATTATCAAGTCCAGCCCTACTGAGGTTACTAGATCTACTACTAAGTTCCACATCCAGTCTCATCTGGAAAACCTCCAGGGATGGTGAATCTATCACCTCCCTGGGCAGCACATTCCAGTGCCTGATTACTCTTTCTGGAAAAAATCTCTTCCTAATATCCAACCTAAACCTCCCCTGGCAGAGCTTGAGTCTGTGCCCTCTTGTCCTGCTGCTGGTTGCCTGGGAGAAGAGATGTGAGAAGAGAATGAGGGCAGCTCCCGTGGTGGGAGTCAGCAAGCAGCTCATGGTCCAGGGGTTTTCAGTGGGAAACACTACATTGGGGAATACTATTCTCAAACCATAACACACTAGAAGCCTAATATGACTACATTTGATTTGATATAAATGTCCTATACTTTTGGTCCATATAATAAAAGAGATCAGTTTCTGATGTTTCCCAGACAGTTTTCCTAGTTAGCACAACTATTTAGGCCAGACTATTTTTCATTTTGTTTATGTTTTGTATTTAAAGACCTTTAATTCCTTTCTCATTTCTATCCTCTCCCCAACTCACAGGAAAAGCAGACCTGACATCTTCCTCCAGGATTAACCTCTGTCAAGCAGTTCTAAACACAGTACACTTCTGCAAGAAACACTAAGCCATTCAAAGACAAAATACTACAAAACAAACAAAAAGCCATTCACTGAAGAGAATGCATTAAAGAAATTCTCGTGGAGGCAGTTTGTGTCAAGCAGATATATTTCTCTCAGAACTGCTGTTTCTGGTACTCTGCAGCAAGACTTCCAAGAACTAACATTTGCCAAGTGGATGTATTCCCCTCTCAAATCCTGCGCCAAGTGCCTTAAATTAGCATCAGTTTTAATCACTTTGCAACAAACAGCAAGTGGGACAAGAACAGAGGAACTCCCACAGAGTGTGTCCCTGTGGGAAATCGACGGGAGAAATGC
>NW_008670416.1:6775-20938 GCF_000695815.1 Acanthisitta chloris | reverse complement strand
ATATACGCATATACATATATATATTTCTATCTGAAGTTAGGCAAGATGAATCCACTTATTTGACTATTACAGGATAGCCTGTAATTCCAGAAAATCCATACAGCTGTTGTTAGTCCTATACTCTTAGGCAGGAAAACATAATAAATGGAACCACTATCCCTTCTCTTTTTCTATCTTCCACTCATCTTCTGTGACCAGAAGGGAATGAACTGTCAGAAGTCATCTAACTATTGTTTCTTTCATTTTGCATTCAGCAGTTTGTGAATCACCATTTTTTTCTTCCATTATCATGGGATGCAATTTCATGTCACAACTAACCTTAGTTAAGCATGTATTTGACAAAGAATGTAACAGAAGTCTTTTTTTTCCCTTTCTTTCTGAATTCCATAAAAAAGAATCTACACTGTGCCTGTTTATTTCTAGGGACATAATTCTGAACTATGTGATCCTCTGAATCAATAAAAGCATCAGCCTTGAGTTAGAAAGCTGTAAGCTATTTATCTCCTGTACTCTTCTGTAAAAGGTCTGAGGGGGACATACTATTTTGACATATTGCTGTTCACTCCAAAAGCTGAAGTAAATGCATAGAAATTGTTATTAATTGCCATTAATTATTCATTTCATGACTGTGTTATGAAGGGAAAATAAAGTACCATCCAACTACAACAAATCCAACTCCAAATCTCAGAGTTACATTTAAAACATGAATCTCTTTCCCCTGGGCTATAATTGTAGGAGTTGGATAGCACTTTGATGGAAATCATCTGAATTTTTCTCTCTTCCTCAACCATCTGACAGCTTGCTAGGACACAATAGATAAGGGTTTCTTACTTTGCACATCCTATCTGCTCCTTACAGTGCTGCCTTCAGTGGACAAATACTACTAATATTTACTAGTTCAGAAACTCAACTCCAGGCCCTAAAAAAAATAGACTTTAGGGATGAAAAGGAAGTACTAATGATTCATGGTTGCTTCTGCTCCAAAATAAAGGGTAAGATTAGAAAGAGGCTTGAGATTTTCATCAATTTAATCTGTAGTCACAACTGTCAATCAATAACTAGGTATAGATGGGCTAGTATTTTTATGTGCTCCAAGTATTATTTGGTGACTGAAAATTGCTATATATTATAGGTCTCTCTCTTCCCTACCAGTAAGCATTGAGTTCTAATTCAATGCAATTTCAGTGTTATCCAGCCGCATACACAATAGGAATTGATGATCTGCTCTTTCACCTGTTTCTGTTCTTTGTGACAAATTGATCTGATAAACCAGAAAATTAAACTGTGTCTGGAGGAGCCAGACTAAACTCCATAAAAAATAGAAGAAATGGGATAAATACTTACTTGGATCAGACAAGCATTTTGATGAAACCTTAAGTATAAATCATAGAGACTGATCAAACATGACAGTGTTCAGAATTACGTACAACACACTGTTAAACATAGATGTGAAAAAGAGTCAGCAGAAATTAAAAAGAAAATCAAAGCAGGAGTTATAAACTTGAAGACAGTGTGATTATACTTTTAATTGTGCAACCTACCCTGAAAACTTCCAGTGAATTAATGAGGCCATACTGTCATCTTTCCAAACAATGGAGAAAAAAGTAATAACAACCATAACACAGCAGAAACTGGAAATCATACCAGTGACTTAGGTGACAAATTTCACACCTGAAATAACAAACAGCAAGAAGAGTGAGAACATCATATGTACTGTAAATTGGTTTTTTTAGAAATATACTTATATATACTACCAAAAGAATGGATAAAATGTTAGAAGTTGCAAAACCTCAATATTTATGTATTTATGTATTGTCAAAGCACAGAATTTTCCACACTGAACTGTTACTAATATCACACAAATGATATAATACTCCTGAAAAGAGTGAAAAAATGTAATACCTTGCTGGTTATTGAGGAGGAAAATATTTCCCATTTCACAAAACGTACCATTTTGTATTGAAGAATCTTACTGTGTTGCTCTTCTGTTTCATAAGGTATTGAGACTAAAGAAACTAGTGACTCCTTTTCAATTTACTTCATTCCACTGAAAGACATGGAGTAAACGTGTCATTCCACAGTATTCTTCACTTAGGAAATTCCATTGACCTCAGAACTCAGCTCTGGATGTATGCAAGAAGGGTAAATTTTATCCATTTTTACCCCCTCAGCCCTTCCTGAGGGTTCTCAAATAAAAAATGTCATCTGTCTTTTCTGCCAGGCTACAGAACATGAAAATGAGCACCTCAGGGTCCAAGCTTTGGCTGCATTCATTTCTACTGTGAACAAGAATGGTAATGAGTTTGCACTGAATTTGGATTTCACTAATTTAGGAAGAAAGATTAAAAGTCTTCACCTCACTGAAGCCCTGAGTTATACTGCAGTCATTTCCTTTGTAAACCATTCGCAGCAATTACTCTGCATCATAGATGTAGCACTGGTAGGCTAGCTGTGTTTTAATTCTCCTTTCTGTCCATATGTCTTTAACTCTCGGACAGATATTATCCTCCTGGTCTCAAGGACTTTAAAAACAAAATAAGAGGATGAGCCTTCAAAGGGCTCTAAAGAAAAAGGAAATGCCTGTTTGATTATATTATGTTCCTTGTGGCCTCTATCTAGAGACACTGAATACAATGGATAGACTCCTATATAGTTCCGAAGGGTACAGGGTCTTGTTTTCTATCTGGTCCTAGTGCTTTAGAAACTGTGAGATAGAGTGAAGTAGGGTGGGTAGAGCCTTTCTGTTCTTCTTTGAGACAAACCCAGGCAAACAGGATCTTCAGAATAAGGTAATATTAGATGTTACTTAAAAAAAAACCCCAAACCCACCTACAAAATACAGTAACACAGCTTTCATTGTCTTTGGGATAAAACAAAGTTATAGGTGTAAACTAATTGTCACTCAGAACATATAATCAACCACAGAATTATCACATATGAGGATATTACATTTTTTGAATCCTCCCTTCTAAGTAACCTGAAGAGACTAGATATAGCGCAGAAATTCAGCACAGAAATTTCCTGAACTGGTGTGCTGAAAACTATCAACTTCACTATCTTGTTCCTCCTTCATCATCCCTCAAGAAAAGCAGATATTTACACATATTTTGCAATGAAGGTTTCTCTCAACATGCTTATCTTTCAATCAAAATAAAAGGGGGGAATAAAATCCCAAACTGCTGGTTTTCCCTTTGTTTAAAACAAGAGAAATATTTTTCTCTAATCACCCACTGACTGAGATTCTGAGAACTTGCTTGTTCACAGTTTTAAAAAAAGGAAATAAACAAAATATATAGTCAATAGGAGTACTATAATTTATTAGCATTATAATTTGGCAATATAAGCTTTATGTCAATCAGTCACCCTCTGAGACTTCATATGCACATGTCTGTTGGAAAAAGCTTTGATCCTCCCCAGCACCTGAAGATGAGAGAAGTATCACAGTCACCCTACCACAGAGATGAAAGTGAACATTCATCTGTAACATAACAAATAGATGAGCACAGAAAACAAGGCACACAGCTAGGTACTTTCCCATGTTAGTATACATAAGCCAACTAACTGGTGCCATTACATTCAAGAGAAAAAAAAAAGAGGAGTCTTTGTATTATATTAGCTCTTTGCAGGTTCAGAGCTAAGATGACAGTTGGAGGAAGAAAAGTTCTATTTTTTATCCTGAGAGTGTAGAAAGGCAAGGGAGATGATACAGCACTCTGTTAATTTCTATTCTGAAAGGATTAATCCTAATCTTAAATTAATAAGGGAAATATGGTTCATGGTAGTGTATTATAATATGCTGCATAGCCATTGTTTATTGCAGCTGGTATTGTAAAAGCTGTTCTAATGGAATGGCTATATTGGTTTCTGTTACACATGATCTTCGTTTTTGATGAGGTCAGGAATAAATAAGAGCATTTATGTGATTCACAAACTAGAAAAAGTTAGCAAAAATTACAGAACTATCATTTTAATTGGAGTAAATGTAAATTTTCCTACTAAATGAAAAAGATGGTTACAGATACTGCAATAACAATGAGTTTTCAGATCCTGTAGACAAAATATTATGATTGTACCTAGTGCCTCACACATACAAGATTGGCTATATAAGTATGTGCCCCAAGACATGTGATGCTCCTGTGTTAAAGTACGTTAAAATAACAATTCTATTTTACATTCATTGGAGACAGGCACTCCAAACACAGTAATTTATGAAAACTCAAATCTTTTCTCAGGTCTTCAAGCAAGTATCGAAAAGGCTCACAGTAAGGATAACTGATTAGCAACATCTCAGGAAAAGAGGAATGACAGGAGGATCCATGGAGTTGTAAGCAATTCTGAGTCAGGATGGACATGTTAAGTCCTTGCGGATGATTATAAAGACAAGGCTGACCAAAGCATTACACATCTCAATGGAACTGCTAAGAAAAATGAATATTCATGAAATAATCTGCGCACACTGCTTCCATTCCAGCCTCATTGCAAACTGTGTTTTTTACACAGAAACACTAAGTGCCTAGTTCCAAAGGCAGGAAATGCTCACTTGTCAAATTAACCTATTAAATCTTCAGTTATCATATTCCTTAGGATGCATTAAGATCAAGTTGGAGTGCCCAGCTGAAACAATAGAAAGTAGGGCATATAAATGCAAAATATGCAAATACCCATGATCGTTTTTGAAACTGAATGCCACAAAAGTAGCTTGCATGAATTCCTATACATGCTATCAGTGGTAAAATTCAATAGCATATATTAAGCAAAACATCCTACTTTTTTCATCCTAGTAAACCAGAAAGCCATGGATTCTTGGAATGGGTTTTATCAGAGCGAAGAGATAGATTTCTGCCTTAACCTGTAAATTTCTTGCACAGGAAAAGGGGAGAACAGACATCAGTGTCCACTGCAGAGTTCTATTCTGAAAAAAAAAAATAATTTTCAAAATACGGATCTTTAACTACTTATTTGAAACAATTGTATGAGATTCAACAAAGTGAAGTTCTGGTTCCTGCACTTAAGTCACCACAACCCCATGCAGCACTACAGGCTTGGGGAAGAGTGACTAGAATGATGGACAAAAACATTTTTATTTTCAGAATCTCTTGGTGAACAGTCATGGATTGTTGGGGTCACATTCATTGTTTCATATGTTACCTATGTTTATCAGTTAATTCTACTGACTGAAATGAATATAAATATGAAAAAATTGAAATGGAAAAAAAATTTGTAAAGACTGTGTGCAAAACTAAAGCCCTGAGAGCTACTGAATGTGGAAAATCCATGATGTGCAAGACAATGTTGTAAAGATTTCAAGCTGAAGTTGAAATTTTAAACGAAAAGTGGAAATACTAATATGCTTTTAGGTTACGTACACTTGTGTAAAGTAATAAAACAATGTCAATCAATCAAAAAATGACACCTAGCTATAGTTGTTAGGTAGATTCTATCTCAATTGCATGCTGCTCTGAATCTTGCCCTCTTTAGAAACAATACCCCAGAGCCTTTTAAAATCATAGACCTATGCCTGATATGCTCTTTTTTGAGTTAACAAACTGGAACATACATTTCCAATAGCATGATTTTGAGGCAGAAACTTCTCCTAGTCTAGAAATTTTTTATTCTCTGAGTACAGTCTTTATGAAAATTACTCCTTCAGCCTATGTCTGGGTGATATGATACAGCAATTTAAGAGCTGGGATACCATATCTAATCCTGTCTCTGAAATGGCATGCTTGCAGAGGAATAAAAACCCATAGATGAGTAGCTTGAAGTCTATGACATATGTGGCAGTTAGACTTCACAGTCACTGAAGGCTATGATGGGGTCTTTATCCAAAAGATCATAGAATCATAGAATTGTTTAGATTAGCAAAGACCTCTGTCCTCTTTACATTCCTTTTGCACAGGTACTTATATATATTGTTAAGATCTTCCTGAGCCTTGTCTTCAGGCTGAGCAGTAACAGCTCCCTCAACATCTCCTCATATATCTGATGCTCCTATCCCTTCATCATCTTTGCTGCCTTTGCTGGACTGTATCCAGCTCCTTAAAATCTCTGGGGAATACAAAACTAGAAAGCACTCCAAATGTGACCTCACCAATATTGAGTGGAAGCAAAGGATCATCTTCCTCAACTGCCAACACTTACTCAAATGCAGCCCAGGATGCCGTTAGCCTTCTTTGTGGTAAGGACACATTGCTGGCTCATGTTCAAGTTGGTGTCCAGCAGGACCTCCAGGTTTTCTTATGACAAACTTCTTCCCAGAGTAGGGGCCCCAGCATATATTGGTGCTAAGACTATTCCTCCCCAGGTGCGAGACTTTGCACTTCCTTTTATTGAACTTTGTGAGGATCCTGTCATCCTATTTCAAGTCATCAGGCTTTTTTTCTCTAGCAATTGGATGGAAACTGTACCACCAGAGAGAGTAGGAGGATATTGAAGATGATAGATATCATCTTTTGTAAATATCAGCCTATTTCTGTCCACTAAAGTAGACAATCTATGGTATTATCTAAATTTAGTCAGGTGAATTACAACCTAAGGTGCATCAGAACAAGGTGTTCCATAAGAAGTAAAAGGAGACTGGGCCAGAGGCAGGTCTGAGGACAAGATTACAGAGTACATCTAAAGGGTCTATCCAGGAGGCAGAGCTTAAGACAGATGCACCTAGACCATACCTGAACTGAAATGGTCCTGGGTGTTAGGGTTGCAGGTGCAGCTGCTTAGGGCTGTTATGGTTTGGCAAAAAGTCAGGGGAAAAAAATTACCATGCCATCAAACACTTTAGGATTTTTGAAAATAAAAATGCAGAATTCACATAAATTCATAATTGCAATGGTTTGGGGACAAAAGCACACTTGTCATATACACATGATTGCAAAAACAAATCTATTAATTTAATATTTTATTCAGTCCAAACACAAACCTGTACTTAGTTTCTTAATTCTAAAATCCATTTCCCTGAGTTACCTAAGTGGAGATAGAAATGTGTGGAATCCAATGTATAGGATTATTTTTTTATATGACAGGTTTAATTAGTTAACACAAATATTGTAATTTAGTAGCAATAACATGACTTTCAACTGTTCCTCAGGGAAAACCAAACACTATAGACAAAGACATTAGTTCTAAAATGACTGTCACTAGTGAAACGTTTTCTGTTTAGGATGTACATACATATAATGTTTTAATTTGGCAAGGTTTTATGCCCAACATATTATTCTCACATTATGACTAACAAAAAATGTATTTGACATTTATAATTCTGTTGCATTGTGAATGGGAAAAATAATGTAGCAGACTGAGTTTCATATTCATACATGATGATAAACAACAGTACTTTGCACTTACATGTTCTTTTTCATTTTTAAGATGTCAAAACTCCTTATAAAAAGCCCCAAATTTATACTCTTATTTTATAGATGGCAGGCCAAGGATATCTGAGGCAGAAAGACAGAATTTCACAGTCACAAAGGTATTTATGGGAAATGTACTAATTTCTGTGAGAACAACAGAGTAAAAGCAGAAGATAGTTCTTGTGTTAACCTCCACCATGTCCTAGTTGGAATGCAACCTTACAGTATTAAAACAACGGATATTTGCTAGGTTTTTCCAGTAGCAGGTGTTTCAAGTCCTCATATATATGGATAGCTAATGGCTGTAGGTGCAGCTATTAGCTATAACATAGTTTCAAAGATTGGTATTGGCTGTAGCATGGCAACCTAAAGTTCAGGTTTGATTTACTAAAGGAAGAGTTGGAACAGGCAATTTTTACATTTTCTTTTGAATGGTCAGTTAATGAGAAACATTAAAGGAATCAAGTTCAGTTCATATAGCCTTTAATTTTTCATTCCTTTTTAATAGCATTTAGAGTAAGATAAGCATACAGCCTTTTTGGAAGGCAATCAGGTGATGAGCACAAAAGTGATCTGTTTCCTCAGGACTGTTCTGCAGAGTACTACACATTTGGTGAAAAGAGAGACCACAGGAAGATCAGGAGGAAATCTTAGCAAAGAAGTGTGCAAACACCCACAGTAAACCTGCAGTGAAAGTACAGTTGTCAGCTAACCACTATCATACATTAGTGCAAAAGATCTTGAAAGTGTTGTGAAAGTTAAGGACCCCATGCCCAGCTATATAAAGATCTTAGACACTATCTCTCTGTTTCTTTTCTCCAGATTTAGAAATGCATTTTGACCAGTAGCTGTGAAAGTAGGTTCCAACATGCTTTTAGATCCTTGTCCATGATTATGGCCCCTGAAAAATTATCAGATTCAACCCTAACAACAGAGAGCATTATTGATTAATACCTTGATTTCTGAGAGTAATATGCTATCAGAAACATCACCAGACAGCACTACTGAGTACGTTACAGTAATAAATAATCTGTAGCACTTTTTCCAGGGTCAAACAGTACCAGCAACTGGAGCTAGTCTAAACAGATTAACCTGTGTTTAGAGATAAAACGCACATAATACATGATTTGAGATCTCTACTCTTAAAATTACAGTTTCAAAAAGTCATAGTATAACTAGAAGAGCTAAATATATGCATATGTACATTATGCATACATGGTTGGACTTTATCCAGAAAATTAGTCCCACCATCATCAGGAAGTCAGACACAGTGAGTCAGTAAAACAAATGATAGAATGTTGAACCATACTACTCAAAAGAGAGGACAGATGACTAAGCAGTCAGCAGTGCATACATTCTCCTTTCCCAGATTTTATTTTAGTGCTTTGATTTTGATTAAAAATTTAAAACTGAAATGTCATCCTTGGCTATTTTGATTTAATTTATTGTAGAAAGAAGAAACCTCACTTAATTGCAATAGTGGCAATATTCCTCTAGTGGACCCAAACACTATACCTAGATAAAGGAGTTTGGATTATAATTTACAAAGTTTATCAGGACTTTTTTTTTGGAGTTAGAGTGTCGTATGCAGTGGATATCATTCACTGTAATTTCAACTATTTTGACAGACAACTCTTTTTCCATTTGTAACAAGAAACAGTCAAGTTGTCTATGACCTATTTAAAGTGGCCAGCATTGAGGTCCTTGTATATTGTGTGCCATTCATAAAAAAGCCTTTGCAAAGGCTAAAGAACACATTTCAAATTTAGTGCGTTCTCTTCATTTTGGATAAGCATCCAGATGCTTACCTGGGGTTTATCCAGACCAGTCTGGTCAAGAAATCAGTCAGAGAATCTCAAAAGAAAGTGTGTGCTCATGTGATTTCCAGTGTGCCCTGTTTTCAATCCATTTAACCTGTTAAGGAATTTTCCCAGTCTGACCGTTCACAAGACTCTTTGGCAGTCACACTCCCAATACCAGAGACTCTAATTGCTGGGGCTGAAGCCCCTTCAGTGTGGGTGGTCCCAGTGGGTGTGTAAGTACCCAGCTTGACTCTGTATACACCCCACACTCACGCAGCCAGACCAGGTTTTCTTACCAGTTTCACCCCCGGAATCCAATAGCAGAGTCTGAGATGTCTCATTCCATAAAGCAATTTATACATGGAGCAGCAAAACAGAAACAACTTAAGCTGGACCCCCAACAAAGGAATCCCTGGGCTTTTATCCCCTCACAGTCAAAGTTGCACACAAATCTCCATCTTCTTCCTGAGTCGTCTGCTTGTGCTGTGTCTCCCAGTGACCATTTACCTGGCTGGTGTCACTGGTCTTCATGCCTTTTGTTATCCAAAAGGTTTGCAGTTCACAGCCTCTTGTCTTGGGCTCCCACACAGAGGTCAATCTGCAGCTCAGTCTACAGCTTGAAAGCCTAGATACCTGCACCAGATGTATTCCTCAGCGCAATCAAGAAAAACATAAATGTTGCTATAATATAAGCTCACAGACCTGAGATTTCAGAGCAACACACTGACTAATATTTTTCTTCCACTTTGCAAAAAAGGTTGAGCATTTTGCTTATGTACAAACAGGTATGTAGCAGAAAAGCGAGGAATGTACATACAATTCTTGGTTTTCATTAACAACTAGAAAACAGGCCTGCAAAATTGTATCTGTCTAAAATAAGTCTTGTATTTTTCTTTTCCTTAGAGTCATTTTAATCTTTGGTTTTGTTTTTATAAAGGGAAAACAGTTACTAATTCATACTTTAAAAATTGAAAATATTGTGGGTATTGCAAATGCATTTTGGCTACTAAATGATGACAGGAGATGCTGAATACAAAAAACCTTTCTTGTATGTCTTTCCATAGAGTCCACATGCCTTTCTCCGCACACATCTATTAAAAGTGACCTTTGAATATGTGGTACATGTAGTTGTGGAGCAGCCATACTGAGGTCCTGTAAATTATCATTCTGACCTATAGATGTCAAAGAGATTTTGTCACTATCTTCAGCATTGGCACTTCAGCCTTTATCTTTGAAACCAATGTTTTACTCACCTAGACCTGTGACAGTTTAAGACACCAATACCTTACATCTATTGGCTCATGAGGTTACAGCTGGCATGGCAGGGTCAGAAGAGGAAATCTGTCCTTCCACCTCAGTCAGTTCTGTATAAAGTTTGACTGGTGTTTTGATCCAAAATGCCACATTTGCACCAACAGATGCTTGTATTAAGGGAAAAGTTCCCTTTTGCTGAGTTTTTAGGAGGGCAGAATCCTGAATTGAAAGGTTCATAACAGATGGTCAGGGAAAACAATTACTTAAACCAACAGAATTTCACTGTAGAAGCATTAAGGTGTAGCAAAACCACCTTCTTATTAAGCAAAATGAGTAGCAGAAGAGAGCCAAGCTTTCTTTGATTTTCCAGTTTAGTTCCATCGGAGTTTTATATTAGTTTTCTTTCCCCGGCATTTATCCAAATCTCAACAGGAATTTTTACCTTTCCTAAATTTAATGATTAGAAATAAGTTAGGGAATGTAAATTACTTCAAGAAAAATTTCCCTGAATTTATGAACTAAATTTTCTTATCTTCTCTTTGCAAATTAAATTCAAATCTTTACTGGGATTCTTGTATTTTTGCCTTGCAAATATGACAGCAATTACATTAAACCCCATAAATTTTAATATATTTTTTATATTCCTTTGGTCTTGACCATTAACGTAATAAAAAGTAGAAGAAAAAAATCCTAAGGGTATTTCTTAAGATTTTACATCAGGATTAGGGAAATTTACATATATCTAGGTTAAACTCTTTGCTGATTACGCAGACATTTTCTGTAGATTTCTCCTCGCCCTTACAATATATCAGACACATCACATCTCTAGAAAATTTAAAGCTAGATTAATGTTTCAATAGATCTATCTAAAAGAGGTCAAATTATAAGGTCTAAACAAAATCATCCTCTGGCTCTATCTATAACTTTATGGATAATCTCCTGTATAGATCAGTAAAAGTAATCCTGTAAAAAGAAAAAAAAACAACAAACCAGCAAAAAACTTTTGAAGCAGAGATATGATTCCACAGGGCATTCACAGATATTCCCCAAGCCATAGGATTCTTACTGCTGCTAAGCACATCAGAGTTGATTAGCAATCTAGGTGTGGTACCCTCACAGGACAACAGTTTCAATAGTTCTGAGACTAAAGCAATGGTCAGTCATCAGAAATCAATCCTGATCTTATATGTGAGATAAATAGATATTGAAGGGAATACAAGAAAGTGATGTAGCATACTTTATAACTTATTTTTGTACTTCTCTTTTTCTTTTCCCCATGGATGATCTTTAACCAAAAAAAAAAAAATAATGCCTGTTTTGACACTGAAAAAAATTATACCAAACACAGAAAAACAACCAACAAAAAACCCCCAACCAAACAGAAAATGCCAAACACCACAAACCCAAAACCAACCAGTCAACCAAACAAAAGCTGACAAGATGGGTTTGAAACCTCATTCCCTCTAAATTTCTCATCTTATTTTCCAGGACTAGTGTACTGGGTCTTGTTGGGACAGAGTTAATTTCCTTCAATACAGCCCAGATGATGCTGGTTTGGATTTTTGACTAAAGCAGTGTTAGTAACACATTGGTGATTCAGCTATTGTTAAGCAGTAGTTGCAGAGCATCAGGGCTGTTATATCTTTCCCATTCTGCCGCTGCAGTGAGTAGGCTGACACTGAGCAAGAATTTGGGAGAGGGTGCAACCTGAACAGCTGATGCAAATTGACCAAAAGAGTATTCCATGACATATAGCACCATGCTCTTCAATAAAAACCTTGGAGAGGTGGGGGGTTTTTTTGGTGTGGAGTTTTTGGTTTTGTGGGGGGTTTTTTTGTGGGTTTTTTTTGGGTTTGTCAAGATTATTTTTTTTTTGTTTGCTTTTTTGTGGTTTTTTGTGGGGTTACTAGTCATTGCTCAGAGACTGAATGAGTTTTGGTCTACTTGTGGAAGCAGTGAGTGACTGCCTTTGCATCACTTTCCGCTCCCCCTTCCTTCCTGTTTGCTTTGCTTTATAAACTGTCTTTATCTCAACCCATAAGTCTTCTTTCTTTTGTTCTTCCTATTCTCTCCCTCATCCTGCTGGGGACAAGGAGTGAGCAGGCAGCTGTGTGGTGCCTAGTTGCCGGCCAGGGTCAGTCCACCACAGTTTGCACTGGAGGGTTTTTAATTGTTTTTACATCAAAGAAGCCATTTCTTACTATCTTAGTTCCTCCACATCCTGTGCATTGGTCTGCACTCAGAGTTCTTTCCTTTCCAACTTTATCATCATTTTTATCCCTAGTGCATGCTGAAACTTGATACTAAATTCAACACATCCAGCAAATCTGAGTTCTGCAAAAACTGTCAGGAAGTAGAGATTATGAGAATGAATCTAATCATATAATTCTATTGCCATAGTCTAGAAATATCTTGCAAACCTTGTTCATGTGTGATTTTCTGAGAGAAGTACCATTGCTGTAGAGTCAGTAACTTAATAGAAAAGGCATCAACAGTTGGGACAAAATACCTTAGAAAAAAATGCTATACACAATTTGTATGCTAACAAACAAAAAGGACAATTAGGCTTTCATTTTGAGACAAATTTTATCTTTCAATTAAAGAAGTACTGGAGAGTGCCAGATTGTCTCAAAACCTCTTCTTATAAAAGCCACTGGATTTTAGATGAGTACAGGAAAACACATACACACATAGAGAATAATTGGGTGAAGGCTGTAAGAGATTCAGC
Organism: Acanthisitta chloris; assembly: GCF_000695815.1. NCBI lineage: Eukaryota > Metazoa > Chordata > Aves > Passeriformes > Acanthisittidae > Acanthisitta > Acanthisitta chloris. The sequence goes on along the minus strand of NW_008670416.1, from coordinate 7,805 downwards.
ACAATGATAGGATGATAAAGATACAAATTCATTTTTTCCGAACAGCTAGATTTTCTGTAGGTGACTAAACAAAAAATGTTTGTGTAGCACTATGAGAAATGTGCATTTTTAAAAAAATGAGAATGAGGTAGAATTTAGGATTGCAAATCCAAACACATGATCTCCAGAACCTGTCAAGATATAGGCACTTCTAGATTGACTGCTGTTCATTCAAGCTCTGTTGTCAGCCTGGCTTCTACACCTAATGGATAGATCCATTTTTGTTTGCTCTTAACCATTTTCTGTGTTTGTTTGCATGAATGCTCATTAACAGATTATCTGTTTAGCAACTTCATGATAGTTTCACCTATTTGACCTTAAAACAATGATTTTTGCATTGACAGTTGTCTCAGATCCATATTCTTAACATCCTTGATGCATCCCGAATTCTTTTCATACAAGGTGATGAAATATCAGACACAATACGTATACAGCAATGAAAAGCACAAAGAAGTTCAATGTCAAAGTAGAACAATAGAGTATATTTACCAGAATGAATATTTCACAATTTTGTTCAGAAACTGCATGTTGCTGATCCACTCTTACCTTCCTAATTCTTTAAAGAACCATACCTGTGTTATATAATTTATGGAAACTGCCACTTTATCCAAATCATGAAATTTGATTATTTGAGGAATGTACTCCCCCTGTATGTTTGCATGCTTGAAAAGGCTAATGAAAAGCTTCTATTAAAATCTACTTAATGTCCCTTATATTATTACTTATACAGCACTAAATATGTATTAAACATTTGCAGATTAATAAAACAGAAGGAGCTAACTTAAGGGGAAGAACTTTTTGACTTTGCATCTTGTCCTAGCAACATCACCTCTGTATGTAGTCCAAGGGAGGACAATTCTTTAATTGCTTCTGGGGAAAACTAACTTGTGCCACTCAACTACAAGCTAAAGTTCTTCCTCCCTTTTTGTTGGATGAACTCTACAAGCTGCCAACTTGTGTGACAGCATCAGTGTGTACAGCCCATTTATTC
>NW_008670416.1:0-6759 GCF_000695815.1 Acanthisitta chloris | reverse complement strand
GAAAGAGTAACCTTCAATGTCTTATCTTCATACCAAATCATATATAACCTAAGGCCTTTATGTCCCTTTATTTTCCCCCATCCACATTTGTCTAGGAAAAAACCCTCTATAATCTTGCTTTAATTTACTTAATTGTTGGTCTTTCAGAACTTCTGAAATTCTTTAAAGAATGGAATACTATTTTCATCTTCCCAATACAAGGCCCAAGCATAAAAACATCTTTTCAATCTCAGGCAATGAATTATTCACGGTCCCGCAGGCAGTGTGCTCCGTATCATAAAATAAATAACTGTATTTGATAACGTCATTATCAAAGAAAGAAGTTTTCTTGATGTGAACAGAGCATTAAAGATAGACTTATCAGTATTCTTTTCATTCTGATCCCTGTCCACAGTACTAAGAGGAGACCCATATCTGTACACCTGTCTTGAGGAAGTACTTCTACTAGGGAACTTTCAAAACACGATAAAAAGGGATGAAGACTGGAGGACATATCATAATTCTTGTTTCATCCACACAAAGTACTACAGACATTTCCATCAGGACAAAAAAGGATTCTTTATGAATGCATAGAATTTTTGTGGTTTCGTGCACAAGAAGGGCTTGTTTTTGTGCAAATTTAATGGAACCATGGCTGAAGTTGTGTCTGTGGGCACTATGTAGAGTGTACAATTTGGAATGTGAGCACAAGTTCCTCTAGCACTTACACTTTAGGTGTGTGTAGCATACACTTGGCCCTGGCAACTGGTTCACACTTGGCTGGCCACAGAGATGAGATGTGGATGTACTGTCCTAGAGACACAACGAAATGCAGCAGGTGAGAAATTGACCTTTAGCATACTGCATCAGTCACTGATCAGTTAATCAGCATTTCTGTTATAATATTAACATTAACATGATAGTTTTATTCCTTTTCATTTTCTTTTAAAGTAAATCAGAACTGTCTTCCTTTAATGCAAGAATTCTTTTTAGTTTGTTTGCTTTTTGGTTTTTGTTTGAAGCACAGAGGTGAGTGTGCTGGTTTGAGCTAGAGTAGAGTTAACTTTCTTCATAGAGGCTAGTATGAGGCTATGTTTGGGTTTTGTGCTGAACACAGAGTTGATAATGCAGAGATGTTTTTGTTGTTGCTGAGCAGAGCTTACACAGAGTCAAGGCCTTTGCTGCTTTCCGTACTGCCACGCTGGCAAGGAAGTTGGGGATGCATGGGAGATTGGGAGGAGACACAGCTGGAACAGGTGACCCAAACTGACCAAAGGGATATTCCATACCATATGACATCCTGCTCAGTATATAAGGTGGGAGGAAGAAGGAGGAAGGGGGGACATCTGGAGTGATGGCATCTGTCTTCCCAAGGAACCGTTACGCGTGATGGGCCCTGCTCTCCTGGATATGGCTAAACACCTCCTGTCTTCGGGAAGCAGTGAATTAATTCCTTGTTTTGCTTTGCTTGTGTGTGCAGCTTTTACTTTCTCTATTAAACTGTTTTTATCTCAACCCATGAGTTTTTGTAGCTTTTACCCTTCTAATTCGCTCCCCCATCCCATTGGTGGGGGAGTGAGTGAGTGGCTGCGTGGTTCTTGGCTGCTGCTGGGGTTAAACCATGACAGTGAGAGACTCTAGGGAAGGACATCCTTGGCTTTTTACCAATCAAAATCAACCAAACATGGTTGAAAAAAACCAAGAAGACATTTCTGAAGAAGGGGGTATACTAATTACCCAATTAAATTCAGGTAATTTAGCATTTCTCTTTAGCCATAAATAGATGTACGCTTCAGCTAACAGTTACTTAGACACTTCTGTCTGGAAAAAAATAACTTCTTTCCAAATATGAATATATTTACTGATGAAAGTTAGAAAACTGAGTAGGCAGAGTGACAACTTATCTCACCAAATGTCAAATGAATTCAAAGCTGTTTGTAATAAAAATGTGTGTTTTCCTGACGCTTCATTTACGCTTGTGTGTCTATGCTACTTGATACATTCAGTCCAAGGATAAGAAACAGTAACAACAAAATGCAGGGTCATTTTTTCATTTTTTGTTTCTAGAATCTCATGATAATACTAGATTTCCTCCCTGCATCCTACTCAAAAAGACGGAAAACACTAGCAGCATACTGAATCCTTTAATGCATATTCAAGAATTTTGAGGTTTGTCCATACAAGACATCCTTCAGAATGCATTGAATTCTTATGTTAATGTAATAGGTTTGCACTAACAGTGTTAATCTCAGCAGATTCATTCCAATTCAAAACTTTTGAGTAGAACCAAGATGACAAGTAGTACAAATGTACAGCTGGAATATCTGTGGAAGCCTTGTCCCTTTACATAAACAGGTGGTTGAGTATTAAAAAAAATCAATTTCATTGTAGTTGACCTTATTCATTCTGAATGCTTGGACAGTAACTTTAATGCCTTCAGTTTGGAAATAAACTAGCCTACAGCTCTGAGTAGCAGAATCTGATCTTCAGAGTTGCAGAGTACTTGCAAACCCATTTGAGATCAACAATTCCTGCTAATGCTGACCACATCATATAAGCAAAAGTATTTCTTGTTAAGTAGATAAGGTAATATCCACAAAACCCGATCACAAAGACTCGTGTGTGAAAGTAGAACTTGGAATTTAGATATTTAAATGTACTACAATTCTGACAAAAAAATCAACTCTGCTCTTGCCTGACTTAGAGGCACTGCGTGGTGGCTTCCCTGTTGTTCTATAGTGTTAATGCATTTATCCGAAGACCACTGAAGGTAAAATGCATAAACAGCTGTTGGAATAGGGTCTTGAACAAAGCACTCTTTCATTCAGGTGAATGCTTAAACCACTGAGCTAGAGTGATGCTTCTCATGTTCACTTTTGATACATTATTCTTCAGCTTTGTGTTGTGCATTCTCACAGTTTCAATGAGAAAGGTTAAAATGTGTCATTGCCTAGAATAACTTGTTGATTTAGTTAAAGCATATTGTGGAGTTAGTCATACCAAAGTGGGAAATTAAGCCTGTTCTGTTCTCTCTGGGTGAATAACTTGATTGCACAAAAGATGGGGAGCTGTTGTGACTTGAATTCTTTTATGGATCTAATCAATGTTATTAAACTACTCTCTCTTTAAATTTTTAATTGTGACTCCATAACAATAAAGATCCAACAAACCTTCTGATTGCTTTTATTATTCTTAGCTATTAACTCCCTTTCTGCAGAGAAGAATAAAAAAAATACAGGTATATTTACAAAAATATTGCCTGGATGGCAGAGGGAAAAAAAAAAAAAAGACATCATGGAAGGCACTTGTTGCTGACAAGAAAACAGGTTGTAATGCAGCAAGTGCTTTGGCAAACCATGAGGACCACATGGGGTGTGTCAAAATGTACCCAGCAGAAGAATTCTGTCTGCAAGCAAACAGCATACAGGCAATTATATTACAGGCATTGGCACCAAGGGACAAAATCAACCTCTGAGGAGTGAATCAAACAGTGCTCAAGACACATGTTGTGAAATTGCCCCAAGAAATGGGCAAGCAGCCAATAAAGCATAAGGCAGCATGGTCAGAAATGAGTTGTGTCATGGCCTAACATATGGGGCGAAGAAAAATCAGAAGAAACTTCTTGCCTGTCTCAAAGTCTTACACAAAGGATAAAGTTGTGTCCTCCTTATCTCTCAATCAAAGTCATCCTGAGAGCATGGAGCTTCATAAAGTCAGTTAATGCCTGTAGTAACAATCTAACTATTTTAAAACATAACATCATAGAAAATGCATGGAGAAACTGATTGAATGGTAAACATCCTCTATTTGTTTATAGTAGCTATTTAAATTTAGCAGAGGCATCTCATTGTTTTAGAACTTCAAGACAGCTGAGACCGGTTAATTCTTCAACAAATTCTATAGTTTCAAATGAACACCATGAAAACAAAATGTTAAACGCCATGTATAACACCTATATAATTCTTCATAGATTGTAAAAATGCAGGTGTTCTTTCAGGGATAACTCTGTAGTAAGAGAACATGGTGAAGCCATAATTTCTTATCCATTTGTTTTGTCTTTCATCTATATTATAAAATTTTAGTCTGGACAGATTAACATTTTCATTCTATATCAAATATAAATTCAAATGTGCCTTTCTGTGTTTTGCCCCCCCAATTTCTTTACTGACTAATGGATGAAATGCACTAGGTTCAGAAGGAATACTGATGTAGCTATGTCCTACTGTTTAGTAAGGAGGGAAAGGTTTGGGTGGGAATAGCAGAAATTAAAATGTGCTTTCTATGTGTAGGATTTTTTCTTAAACAGAATGGAAAGCAGAAACCTACATTTGTTATCCAAGTTGCAATAAAAAGATGGAGACTTTCTAATTCCACCTATGAGCCAAATTGGCCAATGTCCAATCCAAAGCTCTCTGTGATGCTGCATGCTGCATACCTCTCCAAGTTTAAGGCTGCTTGCACTGACTGAACTGTCATTTTGTGAAAAAGCAGAATTAAGAACAAGATAACAGAAAAATTCTTTGCCTTTAAAATAACATTGTCAGGCAGGGAAGTGAGGGGAAAGAAAAAAAACAGGAGGGAAGCATTCCTTCATTATGGAAAAAGTGAAAAACCACTTAAAAATTTCAAGGCAACAAATGTCAAGAGCCAGAAGAGACAGGCTGTGCACAGGCCAGCTTTGCATGCATTCCAGGCAGAAGTAGCAGTATTTTCACCTATTAATACCGTGTGTGCCCCAGAAATGGAATCATTGCTCGCAACAGTGGCTGTGTTCTGCATGCAAGCTATAACACTCCTTTGTACAAGGTCAGTTCCTCTTTCTAATTCTTATTATTCTCAAAACAGCAGTCCAGCTCATTGATACAGTGAAAGAGTAATGTCAGATGATTGGCAAGTGTCTCACCAGCAGGAAGTTAGCTGATAAGCTTCTTAGGCAGTGAGCTCTGGTAAGCAGGAAGCACTGGAGCCAGCTCAAGGAAGTTACCCTTAAAATTGCTTTGCTCAGACCTCAACCTCAGCAGCGTAATTAGAAGTTGTTGAAAGGAAGAGTCTCTGGTGTGCATTTTTCTATAGACAAGACTCAGGAAACATGTTGCTTGGGCAGCAGTAAACAGGGAGATAAATGTTTAAAAGATACCATAAAAAACATCAGTCGGTTCACGAGTACAAGAGTGGAAAAACCAGACTAATATAAGTGTTCACTGAAAGGTTTTGAAACAGCCTGGGACAGGTCCCAGTGGAAAAGCAGCAGGCGAACAGGCAAGGTATGCAAATGAGTATTGGCAATTCGAACATTTCCTATTTGTGGAACCCGATCAAGCCCAGTGAAAGGAAGGATGCATAATGAGGACTATCATATTTCTCCACATGATCTGCTGTCTGGGAAGAACATTGACAGATCTTTTCTATGTAGTGATTTAATAATATAGACAGACACTCTCATTCTTTAAGGGAAAGACAAAGAATATTATATTACGAGCATTAGATGGAGCTAATGATAGGATGGCAGTGTGAACAGAGAAGGGCTTAGAGATATAAATGCATGATCTGCTAAGGTTATTAAAATAACGTTCTCCTGAGTCTTCTCTCTCCCTGCCCTAAAGTAGTGACTAAGGGTTTCATTTAGTAACAATGGTAGGGTTGGACTCAATGATCTTTGAGGTCTCTTCCAACCAGGTTGATTCTATGATTCTATGATCTCTAAATCCATGAAAGCACTCAAATTATTCTAAAAGCCTTCTATATATAAGTATCTGTGTGTTTATGTATATATATGACAAACTGTTATTATCAGATTATTTGCAATATAATTCAACAGGCATTTTGTTACTTATGCTTCCTCTTTCTTCACACATGCTTACTGCCAGGATGCACCCCTTCCCCCCATTAAGAAATCTCATTTCTAGATTCAAGAACAATTCCTCAGGCTTGCAAACATTACTTAGGTGGGCCTGGTTTTGGAGCTGCCTTCTACCAATGGTAGATATGGCTTACCTGTTAACACTGATGAAAAATCATCGCATGCCTAGTTAAGCACCCAAAGCACACACCATTAAGTAGCTTGCTCCACTGTGCAAGCAGACAGTTTCTAGCACCCACAGATTGCACCAGACAGTTTCAATTATGCACTTTTTTCTCAAAGCTAATTATCAGTGTAGTCACATAAGTCCATCATAGATGGTACAGGCAGTAAGTCTGCTTTGTTATGATCACTACCACCCATTTTAGCTGCTCCTGCTTTCATTTCAGGTCCTTAGAAGAAACATGCAGCTGCCCCTCCCCAGTAGCTGCCATCTCCCCCTTTCATAAAAGCAAAGGGACTTCATAAGGGAGAATACAACTATCACCAGGCCCAGGTTCATTAACTCTGTGGCACTGATATTCATGATCTTTGGCAGAGGGTCACCTATCAAACCCTCCAGGATCCTTTCCACAACTGCGGGCTAGGGAATAGGAACTTACCATTTTTAATGAGTGCTTGATGAGAATGCAGGAGGATGACTATGGCATGCAGTGGCTCCCTGGGCATTTGTGACATATCAGTGGATTTGGCAGCTTGCATTTTAAGTGTCAGTGTTCCCATATACACCTCCCTTTTTGCTCCCCTGCTGTTGGCACAGACACATTCTAAAGCCTTTCAAGGTTACTTATCTTCAACACATAGGCACAGCAGGGGGAACTAAGACTGGAAGAAGGAATTATCTCCAAAATTCCCATCTTGTGGGGGTGGGTATTTGAAAGCTGTAGACATATACATGTATGTATGGACAAGTGTGTGTA
>NW_008670415.1:21951-24502 GCF_000695815.1 Acanthisitta chloris | reverse complement strand
AAGGGGCTGGAACGCCCAGGATGGTGCTTGCTTGGCATTGCCCTCTCCTCTTAGAGACCTGAGGGTGCTGTGTCCAACCTGTGCCCATCCTGCTGTGCCTCCTGCAGCGCTGGGTGCATCGTCCCCTCTCTGTGAGCTTCGATCCGGCCCAGTCTCCTCCTGGTCGCTGTCATTATTTACACGTCACGGCGTTTTACTTCTGCTTGGGAGTAATGAAAGAGGTTTCTTTCCCCTGGAATTTAATTTCACGCCTGAGACTTAGTGATTAATTTTCTCCTTTCCCAGCTGCCTGATGGGCCCTTTTGCTTGTAAATTTTGAAATGTGCCACAGAATTTGTGTATTTTGCACCAATTAGGTGTCACCTTGAGTAATTCCTCCGGTGCTGAGTTTATTCCTCCCATCAGCTAGTGAGATGTGTTTTCCCTCCCACCTCCCCACGAGCCTCTTGTCCCGGTTGCTGAAGTCTGTGCTGGCCAGTTAGGGCACCCCATGCCCAGTGAGGATGTGGCTGGTATCCTGCACTGGTGCTGGGCAGAGCCTGCAGCTCGAGGGGATGAGGAGAGACAGTGTCTCCCGGATGATGCCGAGGGGACAGTGCGCAGTGTCACCGTGCCAGGGGGTCTCTGGGTGCCCTGGTGGGGAGACACCTCGCCTCCTTCTCTTCGCTGGGTGAGCCCAATTCCTCTCCAAACCCAGACCCGGCAGAGTCCATCCCCACGATGCTAGACAGCTTCCAGTCGCGGGAGGTGAAGGCAGGGAGGCTGGTGGAGCTGCCCTGCATCGCCTCGGGCTACCCCAACCCGGCCGTGCGGTGGATCAAGGACGGGCGCCCACTCCCCACCGACAGCCGCTGGACCAAGCGCATCACGGGCCTGACCATCAGCGACCTGCGCGTGGAGGACAGCGGGACCTACATCTGCGAGGTGACCAACACCTTCGGGTCCGCCGAGGTCACAGGGACCCTCACGGTCATAGGTGAGAGCTGGGGGGGAGGAGTGGGACGTGGTCGTGGTGGGGACTTGTTCCTGCTGCCTTGTGAAGCGTAGAGCCTCAGAGGTTTTATACAGCCGTGTAAACCGCAAACCTTGCGTTTCCGTGCGGGGTGTTGCGCGCTGGAAGCCACTGTCTTGCAAGTGTCAGACGTGTTGGGTGCCTCTGTGCTTTGCTTTGTTGATTTACATAGACTTTATGTTGATTTACATAAAATAAGCTCCAGCCAAACAGTAAATACCATCTGGGCAGGCCAAGCATTTATCACGTGCTGTTTTCCTGGGGGTTCCTGCTGTCACTGGGATCCTGGCTGTACCAGAGCCACTGTGCCTGCCTTACCTGGAGCAGCACTGGGGAGCACAGCACCAGCTGGGCACTGACAGCCTGCTGGGAACCATCCCCCCTGGCCTGTCCCCAGCTCAGCACTGTCCCCATCACAACAACCCCATCGCCTTCCAGCCATCCTGCCACCTCCCCACATTACCCCTGTTGGGAGCCTGAGGCTGATGTTAAAAGCAGGGGCTGTCAGCAGCGAGGATGGTGGCAGGGCCACCTGCCTTATTGTGCAGTGACATTTTACTCATAGCCAGGCTGGTGCTTCCAGGGCAGGAGAAACAGAGAGAGCACAGTAGGGATGAGCTGCCTCCTGCATCACTGCCCAGCACCACCGACCCCTCTCTGCTCTCACCTCTCTCACAGACCCTCTGCGTGTGACCCTCACACCAAAGAAGCTCAAAACAGGCATCGGCAGCACCGTCATCCTCTCTTGTGCTCTCAGCGGGTCCCCCGAGTACGTCATCCGCTGGTACCGCAACACGGACCTCGTGGCGGTGGATGACTACATCTCCATCCGGGGCATCAGCAACGAGACCCTGCTCATCACAGCTGCACAGAAGAGCCACTCTGGAGCCTACCAGTGCTTCGCCACCCGCAAGTCCCAGACAGCACAGGACTTCTCCATCATCACGCTGGAGGGTGAGCTTGTGGGCGAGGCTTTTTCCTCTGCCCCTCTCCGAGGGCACTCCGGGATGCTTTGTGCATGGCTGGGGGGCAGTGAGACCTGCTGGGGTGGGAGTCCTGGGGCCAGGCTGTTCCCAGCCCACCTTCTGGGCTGTGTGCTGTCTGCAAGCAGCTCAGGGACACGTCACATCCAGGATGGGGAAGGATTGAAATAGATGTTGACTTGCCACCCCCAGCGCTAGGCCAAGGCACCTCCATTCACCAGGCAACCCTCTCTGGTCACTGGGTGTTTAGACAGGGGAGCTCAGGGACACGTCACATCCAGGATGGGGAAGGATTGAAATAGATGTTGACTTGCCACCCCCAGCGCTAGGCCAAGGCACCTCCATTCACCAGGCAACCCTCTCTGGTCACTGGGTGTTTGGACAAGGGATGGGCTGTGCCAAGGGAGCTGTCCCCCCAAGCCTGTGTCTGTAGGAACCATCATGCCCCCTGCCCCTCCCAGTGTCTGCCTGCCGTGTGATGACGGTGTGGCCCTGCACGTGTCACTGACTGAGCCCCTCTCCCAACTGAGCCAGAGCTCCCAGCCCAGGCAGGAGC
>NW_008670415.1:16556-21408 GCF_000695815.1 Acanthisitta chloris | reverse complement strand
CCCGCTGGGTGCCCCCCAGATGGGACCCCCCGCATCGTCTCCTCCTTCAGCGAGAAGGTGGTCAACCCCGGGGAGCAGTTCTCCCTGATGTGCGCGGCCAAGGGGGCTCCCCCGCCGACCGTCACCTGGGCGCTGGACGACGAGCCCATCCCGCGGGACAGCGGGCACCGCACCAACCAGTACACCATGTCCGATGGCACCACCGTCAGCCACATGAACGTGACCAGCCCGCAGATCAAGGACGGCGGCGTGTACCGGTGCACCGCGCGGAACTCGGTGGGCAGCGCCGAATACCAAGCGCGAATAAACGTAAGAGGTGCCTGTCTACTTTTAAATATCAGAATAGGACTTTTAACTGGGCTTTTGGTTTCGTTCTGTTCCCCGGCTGATCGTTCCTCCTCGCCTCTCCCCTCCTCTTCCCAGCCGTGTGGGTCTCCCTGGCTATCCCAACCTCACCCCCTGAGCTCCCTGCTCCTGTCCCGCTCACACGCCTGCCCGTGGGGTTGAGCCTAACCAGTGCTTAAAGCAGGGAGTTTAACACAGTGGAAAGCAATTCCAGAGCCTTGGAGAGCTGGAGCCGAAGGGCAGCACTCTCCTCATTGGGGTCCACCCTCACCCCACCAAGCCTCTGCCTTAGAGTCTGTGCAGACCTGAGGGACCCCATCCATGCCTGGGGAAGGTGTGATGGGCACAGAAGCGTCCCAGGCCCCCCGTGCTCTCCCAGCCGCCCTTCATTCCCAACGGGAGCTTGGCTTCCTGGCAGCCACCCACCAGCACAGGGATCTCCGTGACAAACGATGATGAGGCAGCACGTGAAATCGTGGAAAATGAGCTTTGATTTGTCATGTCTGTATTTTCTTTGTCTGCTAAAAGCCATGGCCGCGTTAATCACCGTGTTATTACGGCTGGAGCGTGTTGCTCGGCGCGTTTCGGGAGCGCTCTCAGGCACGGGGTATGCTGTAAGCCCCTGCCCATTAATAATCCCCAATTAAAGCTCCCAGGCTTACAGGTGGGAGCGAGACAAGATAAGGGAGCATTTATTTGTCTGCTGAGAACGAGGGTTGAAGGGCTGTGTTTGTCTGTGTCTCAGGTTTGAAATGGATCTAGTGGCTTTTTGGCTGGGATCCCAGGAGAGTCGGAATTTTGCTGCCGTTTACTGCTGAATTTGGAGCAAGTTCATCCCTCAGCCGTGAGAAGCCAGAGCAGCGTTTTCAATGAGGATGTTCCCTTGCCTCCCTTTTCCCCCTCTCCCAGCTCTTGACGGGCTGTCACTAGATAAGATTCGGGTGTCTTTTTCCCTGGCACAGAGCATGTCCCTCAGACAGGCCTGAGAGATGGTTACAGGGCGAGATGCTAATTCCTTTCTCCTGCTCCTTCTCTAAACGTGTCCCAGACTGAGAAACACTGTCCATCAGCCGATCCTGAGTGTCTGTTAAGCTGTTATCCTGCTACGCCCTCAGGATGAGGAGTCAAGACAGGGTTAATCTTTAGATTACTTTGCTATTTTATGCAGCGGCTGAGAGAACAATGTAATTATCGATGCATGAAACCTCTCGTTTAAAGGTTCACCTGCAGCATTCTCCCAGTCCTTAGGCAGCACCAGAGCCAGTCAGAAACTGGTGTCCTTCTGGCATTACAGTGATACCCAGCCTGGCAGTGGGGGGCTCAGAAGTGTGGGGGTTAGGGCAGGTGAAGTATGTTTGCTGGTGAAAGTCACGTTCCTGTAGCAGCATTTGCCAAGGATGTTTGGCACAACACAGGCAGCTTCCTTCTGGGAGAGGCAGAGAGGGGCTGTGATGGTGGGGAGCTGTCCCACAGCTCCCGTGGCTGCAGGTGCTGCTGGAGGAGACAGGTGGAGGTGTGCTGGGTGGCCACGGTGCAGAAACACGCTGTGCTCCCAGACACTGTCTGACCTCCTGCAGTGGGTAGCAGTGGTGTGCCTGGGCTCAGCTTCCCCAGCACTGAGGCATCTGCAAAACTGGGGTGGAATTTGCTATTTGAAGTGTGACCCAGGACCACGTCCCTGTTTGTAGGCATGTGTGAGTAGGTGTAGCTGGAGGTTGCAGCCCAGGAGTGGCTTTCCCCACACGTGCTCAGAGGAGCCTGTGCCAGCTCCTTACCCAAACCAGGCTGGCTCCCACCTGTTCTGGTTACCTCCTTTGCCTGTGAAGCTCACTCCAAAATAGCAGCAGATCTGCATGCAAGCAAACTGCCCTTCGGAATTAACCTAGCCTGCCTCTTCCTTCCTCCCAAATATGTAGGTCCCCCGAGCATCCGAGCCATGAAGAACATAACAGCGGTCGCGGGTAGGGACACTTTCATCAACTGCAGGGTGATTGGGTACCCATATTACTCCATCAAGTGGTACAAGGACTCTTTGCTGCTGCCTGATAACCACCGCCAAGTGGTCTTTGAGAACGGGACTCTAAAGCTGATGGATGTGCAGAAAGGCATGGATGAAGGAGAGTATCTGTGCAGCGTGTTGATCCAGCCCCAGCTCTCCATCAGCCAGAGCGTCCACGTCACGGTCAAAGGTAAGAGAGTGGGGAGGTTTCCATGGATGGATGGATGGATGGATGGATGGAGAGGTCATGTTGGGGATGTCCCCGCTGTGGGATGGAGGCTGAGGAGCACTACATAGGGGATCCCGTGGCCAAGTGGTGGCTGTGCTCCGCAGTCACTGTGGATGAGATCCCAACTCCCACCACCACAGCCCTCAGGAACCGGCTCAGCTCCTGCTGGAGCGGCTACCTGGTCCTGTGTGTGTCCCAGCAGCTGCCCCGAGCCACGCTGTATCCATTTCCCCTTACAAGTGGTGGAGCAAGGATTTATGGTGTAAACATAACGTATTAAAACATCTAACCTTTGCTTGGATCACCTTCACCGATGTTTTTCTGTGTGTGCTAGCTTTTAAAAAAATAATATTCTCGGTCTTCCGAGCGCACAGAACATCTTAAAAGCTTCTCCAGGCCATCAATTATTCAGCCCCATTGAGGGAGCTATCAGTCCTAATGAATTGAGCCGGATGCATTCCCTCCCAGTGACTCGCCGAGATTGCGCTGGGAGCGCGCGGTGCTCCCGTATCTCCATCCTCAGAGTTGTCGGGTCGTCTCTGCCCGCTGCCAGCTCGGTGTTTGCAGTAAATCATTCAGACAAACACGGCGGCGCTGGGGACGGGGACGGCCAATTGTCGTCCTCCTGCTCACCCAGCGGGGTAACCATGGACTGGATTTACTCTGATCCCCCTCCCTCCCCTCCCAGACACCATTTTCTTATTAGGAATCAGGTTGGCGAGAGAGTGCATCAAGCTGATTAGAGATGCTGCCACTTGATTAGCTAATGCTCTTCTACAAGGCTTTCCAAAGGGAAGAGGAGGCTGTGGATAACCTATCTAAGGGTGATGCAGGGAGGACTTCTTGCCCCGTGGGTCTGCAGGGCACGGCCACCCCTGTTTTCCTCACCTTACATAAATCTCTGTCTATGTGTAGCCCCAGGGCTTGAAAAGAGGCCAGAGATGCTGGACTTGTCTTGGGACAACTGGGACAGGCAGGGCTAGTGTGGAGAGAGCACCTCAGGATGTGTGTGTGCTGTTAAATAACAGGATTTGCTGGGAGGTGCCATTGGAGGGTGCAGGATGCTGAAGTTCAGCTGAGGATCTGTGTTTTCTGGGAAGCAGCCACTAGTGAACCCTTCCCCAAGTGGATTTACTGCCTCGATTAGTGGCCGGTGACAGGCTGAGGACGGCGAGCGGGTGGGAGAGCCGTGCAGGCCACACATCTTCATTCCAGCTGCTGCAGATTTACACCCAGCCCACTGGCTGGATCCCTTATTTCCTCTGGCCATCGGATAAAAGGCCTCTGGGAAAGAATGGCAAAGCCCTACAAGAGAGTCAGGGAGTGAATAAACACAGCTGCGTAGAGCGAGGAGCACGGGATGGCACGGAGCGCCGTAAAGGTTTTACGGCCACATGAAGTGCCACCAGTGAGTTATGCAGGTCCTTCCAAGCATGTGGCAGTAAAAGCTTTACAGCTCCCTCCAGCACTGCTCCCCCAGGAAAGGGGGCAGGCAGGCAGCCCTAGCCCTGCTCGTGAGGCATCTCCCCTGTCTTGCGCCGAGGGAAGATCCTGTCCAGACGTAGCTGCTGCTGCTTAGCTGGGGGAGCTCAGCTTCAAACCTCCCCACTCCATAGGGCTTTGCAGCCACTCGGGTTTGCTTGCTGGAGCCTCTTCCCCAGCAGCACAATCCAGCATCCAGCTGGCTCCAAGGTGCCCTGACAGCTCCTTATTCCTGCAGACATCTTTGAAGGTTTTAATTAATCCCATGTGGGTTTGGTGCTGCTTGGGGCAGCTCTGCTCAGGTGGCTGAGGTGTCCTGGGGAGCACGGTACTGACACCAGCCCCACAGCTGGCACCACCAGGGCACTGTGTGGTGATGCTTCACCCCATGGGAGGGCAGAGGATGTTCTCTGGGGTCCCCTCTGGACCTGAGCTGCTGGGCCAGGCACTGTGGGCAGGGAGACCCTCGTGCAGTGCTCTGGGCTGTGGCTGGATCCTGCTGCAGCTATGCAAGCTCCTGGCAGCCCTGGAGAAAGGAGAATCCCAGTGGGAAGTGATTTGGGAAGGAGAGGCAAGTTGTGAGCTCTGGTTCAGGGATCTGGAGCAGGGGGAGAGGGAGCCTGTCCTTCTCCTGGCAGCAGCCAGAGGGGTGTGCTGGGAGAGGTGCAGATCCACAAGCCCATCCCCGCTCTGCAATAGACTGCAGTGCATTCCCAATTAATTATTCATTAATTATGGAAAACAGGCAGCACTGGCTCCACGGGCCCAGGAACTCGAGCCCCCGCGCCGCTGCCCGC
>NW_008670415.1:10297-16519 GCF_000695815.1 Acanthisitta chloris | reverse complement strand
GCAGTGGTCACACCTGGGGGACAGTGGCAGCCCCTGCTTGCTTACCTGCTGCTCAGGGACCAGGTAGTGGTGCAGAGCCCTCAGCCAGGGCTGGGCACGGGGTGGAGAGAGAGCCCAGGGATGTGAGTGGGGGGACAGGGAGCCCCTGTGCCCGTACAAGAGGGCAGTGCCCTTCTGCCGAAGGGACAATTGGCAGCCTGCTAATTTAATTATGGAGACTGCAGAAAGAGGATCTCATCTACCAGGTGCTGAGCCTTGTTAAGCTAATTGTCTCCCTCTCTCTGCTTTCTTCCCCCTCCCACATTGCCAGAGATGCTGCGGTTGCCTAATTAAGTTATCAGAAAGATAATGGCTGGTTCTGAATCCGGTGCCTTTAAGAAAAGCATCCATCTAATAATGGCTTTTTTGGGAGCAGTTAAATGCTGAGGTGGAATTTCGGGTGGCACGTGCTAGGGGTGGCTGGGGCTTCCCCAGCACGGGGGGGACAGCATCTCCTCTGAGCCCTGCTGTGACCCAGCCCTGCTGGAGAAAGGCTCTCCCAGGATGGGCTCTCCAGTGTGATTTGCCTCTCCCCTCAACAGTCCCTCCACTGATCCAGCCCTTCGAGTTCCCACCAGCCTCCATCGGGCAACTCCTCTACATCCCCTGCGTGGTCTCCTCTGGGGACATGCCCATCCACATCACCTGGAGGAAGGATGGCCACGTCATCCTCTCCGGCTCCGGAGTCACCATCGAGAGCAAGGAGTTCATGAGCTCCCTGCAGATCTCCAGTGTCTCCCTGAAGCACAACGGCAACTACACCTGCATCGCCAGCAACGACGCTGCCACCGTCAGCCGCGAGCGGCAGCTCATCGTGAGGGGTGAGCACCGTGGGGCCAACACATGTGAGGGGTGAGCACCGTGGGGCCAACCCAGACACGTGCACCCCAGCCCTGTGGGTTTGGAAGGGTGGGCAGCGAGGGAGGGTGGCACAGTGGGAAGCAGAGAGGACTTGGGAGGCTGCTCTGTGGGTGTAGAATCAGGCAGGAGGTTGAGGAGCAGAGTTAAGCCAGGGCACCCCCAAGGCAGGGGGAGTTGTGGGGATTTGATGGAGATTTTATTACAGGGACCATATTTTCTCTCAAACTTTTCAGTGCCTCCTCGTTTTGTGGTCCAACCCAACAACCAAGATGGCATTTATGGCAAAGCTGGGGTGCTGAACTGCTCTGTTGATGGGTATCCCCCTCCGAAAGTCATGTGGAAACACGCCAAAGGTAGGGATGGGTCACAGCCGTGTGTAGGAGCTCAGTGCAGGCTGGGGAGAGCCCCTTTGGCACAGCCACCCTCGCCCCAAGCCTCACAAATGCTCCTCTGCCTCAGCTGAGCTGTCTGTGTCCCCTCTAGGAAGTGGCAACCCCCAGCAGTACCATCCCATCCCCCTCACCGGCCGCATCCAGATCCTGCCCAACAGTTCCCTGCTCATCCGCCACGTGCTGGAGGAGGACATTGGCTACTACCTCTGCCAAGCCAGCAATGGTGTGGGCACAGACATCAGCAAGTCCATGTTCCTCACTGTCAAGAGTAAGTACCCAGGGCTGCGCCGCGGCGGCATCGTCGCGGGGACAGGGACCTGCCCCCAGCAGGGAGAGCAGAGATGGGCACAGCGAGGGTTGCTGTGGGGTGAGGGTCACCAGCAGAGCCTGGTGTGCTGTAGCCCCTTTCTCTGTGTCCAGGATTCCCACAGCACCAGGCAGACTCTGCCTCGGCACCGCTCAGCCCCGATCGATGTGCAGGGGGTGGGAGGGCATTGATTCCTCCCCTCCAGGGACCTGCTTCCCTTTTGCTATTAAACACACTTTGTCTTTAATAAAACCAAGCAATCAATCTACATCATACAGGAGGAAAGGAAATAGCTGGGCCACTTTGACAGGGATGGGCCGGGAAGTGTTGTTAGACACCGTGTTTGAACTGTGTGTGTTATTGGATTGCTCTCCCGTTGCTATCAGCAGAATGTATAATTGCCAGCTCCGTGTTATTTATTGGGCTTGTTGCTGCCGTGAGCATTCAAACCTCCAAAAGGAGGTGGTGGAGGAGGTCCAGCTCCATCACTCTCACTCCTGTGTGTCTCCAAGAGGGGCTGTGGTCAGGGCTGGGCTCAGCTCTGCCCTGTCTGTGCTGGGGGGACAGGGCAGTGAGCACACTGACCCTATGCCAGGGGGGACAGAGGCTGCAGGTGGAGCTGTGGGAGCCACCACCACCACCCTGGCAGTCCCCTGGGCAGGATGCTGTGGGCAGAGGGATGTGCAGCCCTCCCTGGGCACTGCTGTGTCCTGGTGAGGGTCTCTGGGATGAGAGAGGAAGAAAGTGTCCCCTTTCCTGGCTCCCCTCCCCATCCAAGCACTTTCTTCCCTGGCATCAGCAGCTGTTTCTCTCAGGGGCCTCTCCCCTCCCCACCCACCCTCTGCCTTCCCGGGTCCCTGCTCCCCTCCCTGTCAGCTGTTTAATTTATCCCTCCGACTGATGAATCAAAACCAGCGACTTCAAACAAGGCACTTCAATGAAGCTCAGGTACAAAGTCGAGGCGATTAATCCCGAGTGAGCCGCCGAAGTGTGGGAGCCTGAACTGGTGCTGTGTCCCTGCTAGCTGCCGTAATTGCATCCCAGGACAGGTTGCTTGCTGACTTGAATAGCACATAACCTTATTATGCGTGTGCTTTTGCATCTCCCGGAGACCTCATCGCCTTTGAAAAGGTTTGGATGAATAGGTAGACTAAGCGCCACAGCCAATTAAGCATTAGATGGGCTCTTTGTTTTGCTTCATTTTGGGGTTTTTGTTTGTTTAGTGAAATGTCAGCCCAATTAAAGGGAGATCAGCGCCGGCTTTCCCTGAAAGTCAGGCCACTGCGGACAGAGTTAAATGAGAGTTAATCAGAGCCCAAACAAAGCGTGTTGGCGGAAAGCAGGGAAGAGGGGGAGCTGCAGCCAGCCAGAATGGCACATCCCCTTCCCTGATGCCACAGCGTGGGCACTGGGGGCGAGCTGAGACAGCCAGGTAACACATCACACCGTGTGTGCTCTCCTGGCTGAGTGCCCGTGGACTTGGCAGCGGCAGGAGGAGCTGGACACTGCTTTTGTCAAGGATGGGTGAGGAAAACCACCAGATTTCCTTGTACTGGCACAGGGATGTCACCCTCGGGGTGCCTGCAGTGCCACTCTTGGGGCTGGGGCTATCCTGTCCGTGGGTGCTGTGGTTTCTGGATGCCCACCCCAGGGCAGTCTGTCCTTCCCTGCTTCAGGAGGAAACTCGGCAGCATCCAGCTGTGGGTGTACTGCAGGAGGGGAGTGCTGGAGGATGGGAGAGTGTGCCCGAGGGGACAGCGGGCAGGGCTGGGCGCAGGTGAGGGCACCACCAGCGCGTGGTAAATGCCATTTAGCACTTGGCTGCACACCTCCCTGGGCGCCAGGAGCAGAGCGTGTGGGATGGAGAGGGTCACATCCCTGGGGGTCCTGGGGCTGTGCTCGCTGGGCTGGGGGCTCCTCTGCCTGGGGGGCAGGTGGTGGGTCTGGCTGGGGGTCCAGGGGAGGAGCTGCTGCCCACTCATCGTGCACAGCCCCGTTTGGAGCTCGTACAGCACAAGCATAACTGATTGCTTCCATGCAATTTGAATTAATCTCATGCTTCAGGTGAAACTCAGCTAATCAGTGTAGAAAGGAAGCTGAGACGGGTGCAATCAAATTAACATCACAGAGCCGGCTCCAAACAAGAAAGAGGGGGGCGCGGGAGGCAGGCACAGCCCTTGTCACCCTTGTCACTGTTCTCATTCAGTTGTCACCAGCGCTGCCAGGCGCTCGTGCCCGGCGCGGGATGTCACTGCCTTTGTTCCCAGGCTTATCTCTGCCCACCCAGCGGGACCAGCCTCTGGTCGGAGCCTTGTTAACAAGGCCCGTGGGCACGGGGAAGCGGCTGGGAGGTGCTGGGAAGGCTAGGAGGGGTGGGAGGTGCTGGGAGGGCTGGGAGGTGCTGGGAGGACAGGTGGGTGCAGAAGGCATTGGGGGCAGGTTCTCAAGGATAGCTTGTCTGCTCAGAGCACTGACCAGGGCTGTGGCTGGTGTTCTGGTGGGCAGGAACCACCTTTATTGATGTCCCTGTACGAGGGAGCAGGTCAGGGACAGGCTGGGAGCAGCCCCAGCTGCTCTGAGAGGTTCCAGGGCCAGTCCCAAGTGATGCTGTCCCTTTGCAAGTGACAGAGCTGCTCCAGGGCGGGTGCTGGGTCCTGGCACATGAGCAGTGCTGTCCCTGTGCCCTGATCCATGCTGTCCTCATGGCTGCTTGGGGTTTTCTTTGGGTTTGTGGTACAGTTTTCCTGCTCTGGACTGTGTGTTGCTCTCCTGGGACCATGGCAATTGAGAGAAGTTGATATGTTTACATCCAAGGAGCTGCTTTTAATCAAACATCAATAAGTGCATTTCAGTCAAGCAAAGTCTGAAACAGAGCTCCTCTCCTGGGGCCTCTGTTTTGCTGGGAAGGGGCTGATGCCTCCAAAGCTCCCTGTGGGCTTGTCCTGCCCCTTTGGCCCCACACACCTTCTGCACCACACTGTCCCCCAGCCTGGGCTAAGTGAGGGCTGAGCACAGCCCCTGGTGCCTCTGTCTGCCACATGGCAGGGTGGCTCTCAACATTTTTCCATGTCAGGAGCAGGACAGAGAGAAGCAATGAGGCTGGTGAAGGGACTGGAGCACAAGTGCTGTGAGGAGAGGCTGAGGGAGCTGGGGGTGTTCAGCCTGGAGAAGAGGAGGCTCAGGGGAAACCTTATCACCCTCTGCAACTCCCTGAGAGGAGGTTGGAGTCAGGTGGGGGTTGGTCTCTTCTCCCAGGCAACCAGCAGCAGGACAAGAGGGCACAGACTCAAGCTCTGCCAGGGGAGGGCTAGGATGGATATTAGGAAGAGATTTATTACAGAAAGAGTAACCAGACATTGGAATGTGCTGCCCAGGGAGGTGGTGGATTCCCCATCCCTGGAGGTTTTCAAGGTGAGACTGGATGTGGCACTTAGTGCCATGTTCTGGTGACCATGGTACGGTTGGACTCAATGATCTTTGAGGGCTCTTCCAGTCTGGTTGATTCTATGATTCTGTGAACCTGGCAAGGTCTGCCATAGTGCCAAAACTCAGTGCTGAGACATCAGGCTGCAGTCAGGCAGAGGTGTTTGGGCCAGGACAGGATGGGCACACAGCTGGGGATGGGCAGGACAGAGCTAGGAGAAGACTTATGCTGTTCCTTGTAACCCTTGGTTTCCTGCTCCCCAGCCTGCAGTGCCCCAACATCTCTGCTCTTTGCCATCCCTGTGCCAGCTCACGGGTGGCTGTGCTCCCCTCAGGGCAGGATTGCTGCTGGGCACCAGGCTGGGCACTGTGCTGTCCTGCACCCCACAAACACTGGCAGCTCCGGGGGAAAGGTTTCCTTCGCTGTTAATTGAATTACATTGCCACGGAAAGCCGAGGAGTCGTAGCTCATTAGAGCCTCTTGTGTCCCATTAGAACAGTGTGTGTTGCCTTTGCGGATTGTCATTATCATACATTACCGCGGGACTCAGCACTGCTGTTTGTTTATGCATTGCATTTTTTTCTGCTTACCCAGGCTGCCCTCACTCCCTCAGCCCCTTTCTCCTGCACGGTGCCCACCACAGCCAGCCCATCACATGGTACCAGGGTGGCACGAAGGCTTGGCTCTTGGAGCAGGGGAGAGCTCAGCCAGGGTTCAGCACAGCATCCTCAGAGTGAGGATCAGCCACCCCTGACCGTGCTGCACTCACTGCTGGAGCAGCACCGGGTGCTGCAGCCCAGCCTGGTGGTGACCGTGGGTGTCCCCAGCCACCCCGTCTGCATGTTGGGGTGGCTGTGGCAAAAAGAGATCTCTGGCATCTGCAATGCAAAGGCAGCCTTGCTGATGTGAAATCACACTCTGTATTCTGCCCAGGTTTATACGAGTGAATTATGCAAATCCGTGATGGAAAACATTCTTCCTCTCATCCTCGGGAGTGTAAAACCTTAGTCAATAATTCATACCCGCACGTCTCAGACTGGAGGCTTTCTCTTCATTATAGTGTGCGCTTGGTTATTTGTCTTTCACGTTTTATTGTCTACCCCGGTGTAATGCTATGCATTATAAAATTTATCTGCTTCATTATTTTATGATCCCGAGCTGTGTAATGCAGCGAGACGGTTCCGCTTCGGGCTGCGCGG
>NW_008670415.1:6113-10270 GCF_000695815.1 Acanthisitta chloris | reverse complement strand
GCGGGCTCTGGGGAGCCGCAGGTGGCACCTGGGCACACAGGTAACTCTCTGCCTCCCCACAGTCCCAGCCATGATCACCTCCCACCCCAACACCACCATCGCCATCAAGGGGCAGACCAAGGAGCTGAACTGCACCGCGCGGGGCGAGCGACCCATCATCATCCGCTGGGAGAAGGGCGACACCGTCATCGACCCCGACCGCAACATGCGCTACGCCATCACCACCAAGGACAACGGCGACGAGGTCATCTCCACCCTCAAGGTGAGGAAACGGGGTCTTGCACCCACCCAGGCTGCAGGGGAGTCTCTCTGTGCCAGGGAGAGGGGAAGGTGGCACTGGAGGTGTGTGGGGAGGGTGTCGCAGATGTTAGGAATGCCACTGGAGGGATTGGGACTCCAAGCAGCAGCACTGTGGTGGGAGCAGGCACGGGAGGGCAGGGGCACAGTGCTGGGGGTAGCTCGGTCTGAGTTGGCTCCTCTGCCTGAAACATTCACAGCTGAAACCAGCCGACCGCGGGGACTCGGTCTTCTTCTCCTGCCATGCCATCAACTCCTACGGCGAGGACAGAGGCTTGATCCAGCTCACTGTCCAAGGTACTTGATCCTCCGCATGCAAAGCCTTGCTGTGAGTGTCTCCTTGCTCCTGGAGAGCTGTGTCCCTAACCTGCCCCTCTGTCCCCAAGAGCCCCCGGACCCGCCGGAGCTGGAGATCCGCGAGGTGAAAGCTCGGAGTATGAATCTGCGATGGACACAGCGGTTTGACGGCAACAGCATCATCACCGGGTTCGATATCGAGTACAAGAACAAGTCAGGTGTGTGACAGTGACACGGTGACATCCTCTCCCCGTGGGGCTGGGGGCTGCACCCCAGATGGGCTGTGCAGGCAGGTGCAGGGCTGCCCCACCACGGGAATACTCTGCATCCCAGTGCCTTTGATGAAGAAAGGAGAGAGCAGCATTAATGAAATATGGTAATTTCTGTTGGATGGGAGCATTTGAAAGGGAATATTAAAAGAGACAATATTTGCAAAAAAGTTGAACCCAGATGCACATCAGTAAGGAGGGGGAAGTGGCACCTCTCAGGGGGTACAAAAGCTGGAGGTGTTTGGGGATCTCACCTGGCTGAGCATGGTGCCCCCCCGGGATGGGATTCTGGTGCTGACCCTTCTGTCTTGCTCCGATGCTGTTTCAGATTCCTGGGATTTTAAGCAGTCTACACGCAACATCTCCCCAACTATCAACCAGGCGAACATCGTGGACCTGCACCCTGCGTCCGTGTACAGCATCCGCATGTACTCCTTCAACAAGATCGGGCGCAGTGAGCCCAGCAAGGAGCTCACCATCAGCACGGAGGAAGCAGGTGCCAGTCCTGGCTCACAGTGTGGGCACTGGGGATGGTGGCATTGGGGGCTGCAGCCTTGGGCGTAGCTGCCTAAGACACATTGTCCTAAAGGTTCTCCTGATAAGGAGCTCCTCTCCCTGACCCTTCTCAACATGCTTTTGTGTGTTTCTCCACAGCTCCTGATGGGCCCCCGATGGACGTCACCTTGCAGCCCATGACGTCCCAGAGCATCCAGGTGACCTGGAAGGTGAGTGAGTCTGGGGCAGTGCATGGGTTTTCCCTGCTCACAGGGGCCAAACGTTATCCTGAGTCTGTGCTTGTCCTGGGACCAAATGTGTCGTCAGGGAACAAGGGCCAGGAAGATTTTCCCAGGCAAAATGAAAACCTGGAGGCTGGGCATGCAGCTCGCCTCGTGGCACAGGGCCCTTATTAATCACATTCTATAACAAGCTCATTAGCTTGTAGGATGTCCATGGGGGGCCATGGGGGAGAGAGGCTAAATAGGTAAAAATTGAGGCTCTGGGTTGCAAAGTGTTTGAGCCAAGATCGATAAAACTTAGAATCGGATTTATTTTTCCAAAGCTGCCTAATGAAAAATAAAATTGATTATAAAGTTAGGACTTGGGAATGAACTGCTAAGTCAATAAATTTAGGGTTCCAGCTTCTCCCCCCCTCCCCTTAAGCAGTGAAAAACAGATTAATGGAAAGTAAGATTCACTTGCAAGATAAGTCACTTCGTTTCAGGAGTATTTCAGCAAGATGGATCACCCTGGCTTTGTAACATAAATTTGCAATCAACCCTATTGATTTCTTAATGCTTCAGAGAAATATTGTTAAGATTGATCTTAATCTGGACTCTAAGGCTGCCAGACTTGGGGTTTCTCCTGGGCACATCCTGTTGTCCAGACAGCGCTTTCCTCTCTGGTGGCACCAAGGATCTACTGAACCTTTTTAATCCTCTGCCACCCAAGTGACTCTGTGGGGAGAGGAAACAACTTAGAATCGTTGAGAAAAGCCACTGGGGAGAAGTGGTCAGGGCAGGGAGCCCTATGTTAGCATGGCCCTGTGTGACTCTGCTCTGTCCTGCCCTCCTTGCTCCTCAGGCCCCGAAGAAGGAGCTGCAGAACGGGGTGATCCGTGGCTACCAGATCGGGTACCGGGAGAACAGCCCGGGCAGCAATGGGCAGTACAGCATCGTGGAGATGAAAGCCACGGGGGACAGCGAGGTCTACACGCTGGACAACCTGAAGAAGTTTGCTCAGTACGGGGTGGTGGTGCAGGCGTTCAACCGCGCCGGGACGGGGCCGTCGTCCAGCGAGATCAACGCCACCACGCTGGAGGATGGTAAGGCTGTCCCTGTGGCAGAGCCAGGCAGTTCTGCTCCACAGTGCCAAGTCCCACCTGGGGGACCCTCCGTCGCTCCCTGCCCCGTCCCAGGCAAGCCTGGGGTGGTGGGTGCCACCAGCAGCACCAGCTGTGCTCACCCTGATAACTCCTGGGGAGGAGCTGAGGCCACGAGAGTGCCAGGACACACGTGGCACTGGGTTTGTGGCACAGTTAGAAGGATCCAAGGTGGATTTAGGCATTGCCAAAGCACCAAGGGAGGTTTCCATCTAGGGCACATCACTGGTGGCCTCAGTCATTTTGAAAACAATGAGAACAAAGTTTTGCACTGCGTTTGCTCAGCAGTTTTTCATACTTAATTAAGACTCTCGTTAGCCTGTCAAGCCGCGATCGTTTCCTGGCTACATTAGCACTCCTCCTGGGGTATTCAAGGGCCCCTGTTTTAGCAATAGTGTCTTTTCCATAATTATATTACCTTCATTTTGTTCAAACGGACTATCTGTATTAGTTTATTATACTCTGTCCCTAATTACATGGTGCTTATATTTTTGCACCTAAGTAATATGAAACAATAATCATTTTCAAAGAGGATCGTTACGGTGATGTATGATCATTTAAATGCTCATAAAAATTAGAGTTACCTCTTGCGGGGCAATGGGATCTAATTACCTCACATCTAGCCATCTCTCCTGCTCTGCCCTGGCTGGGAGGCACAGCCTGTCCCAGCAGCCTCCCTGTCACCATGAGCACAGGGTTTGCACCCACATCAGTGGTCCAGGAGGAGCAAAACTGTGTGCCAGAGGCAGAGCACTGTGGGCAGGGCCAGCTCAGGGGCTCCAGGACCAGCTCAGGGGCTCCAGCAGCTGGGGGAGAGGGACAGCAGCACAGTGGGGTCCCAAATGGGTGCAGTCAGGGCTGCTGACCCATGGCTCCTTCAGCCTGGCATCTCCATCCTCCTGCTGATTGTCCTCCCATCCATGCTCTCCCCAGTTCCCAGCCAGCCCCCTGAGAACGTGAGGGCCATCTCCATCACTTCGGACGTGGCTGTGATCTCCTGGTCGGAGCCCCCGCGCAGCACCCTCAACGGGGTGCTCAAGGGATATCGAGTCATCTTCTGGTCCCTCTACATGGATGGAGGTGAGTGCTGGGCAGGGCAGGCCGTGGGGGGGGCCGAGGTGGGTGGTGGTCTGGGGCTGACAGTCCCCATCTCCCCACAGAGTGGGGCGAGATGCAGAACATCACGACCACGCGGGAGCGAGTGGAGCTGCGGGGAATGGAGAAGTTCACCAACTACAGTGTGCAGGTGCTGGCATACACCCAGGCCGGGGACGGCGTCCGCAGCAGCGTGCTCTACATCCAGACCAAGGAGGACAGTAAGTGGCACTGCCACTCTCTCGTGTTGTGTTGCTGTGCTGGCGAGGGAAGGGCTGGGGCGGGGTGGAGGAAACCCCCGGTGTCCAGCCATGGGCAGG
>NW_008670415.1:4677-6000 GCF_000695815.1 Acanthisitta chloris | reverse complement strand
AACCCCCCGGTGTACAGCCATGGGCAGGGCATTTCCCTGGCCCTTTCTTTCCTTTTCCTTAAGTGCGGATATTTAAATATTTACACCCTGCCTGCCCTACTTTAATGCCATTAACTCAGTAGCAGAGCTCCTGGGCCTGTGTCCTGGGAAGCACCAGATGCTGGGAGGGAGGCGCAGCTGGGCTGGGTACGGCTGACAGATTAAGGAGATGGCCATTAAAAGCCAATCATGGTTTCTAAAACAGCCCTCCTGCCTCCAGCTCACGTGGGGAATGAGCCACCCGTGGAGAGGTGTCCTGCAGGCAGTGGGGTGATGGCTCAGACCTGCCTGATGCTGGTGTGGAAATGCCATTGCAGCTGCTTCCAGACACATGGGTGTGATGCCAGCCCCACAGCAGGATGCTGCTGCCTCTCCGAGCTGGGCAGAGATCTCAAAGACCTGCTCTGCCACGCTCTCCCTCCTCAGTTCCAGGTCCCCCAGCTGGCATCAAGGCTGTGCCATCCTCTGCCAGCAGCGTGGTGGTGTCCTGGCTGCCGCCGGCCAAGCCCAACGGCATCATTCGGAAGTACACCATCTTCTGCTCCAGCCCCGGCTCGGGGCAGCCGGTACGGGCTGGGGATGGGGCTGGAAGGAAACACCGCGGTGCTGCTGAGCTGCCAGGTAGTGGCAGCAGCCAAGGTCCCTTGGGGAGGTCCATGTGCTGCAGAGTTGTCCAAGGGCACTCTGTGTCAGGGGATGGTCCCATCATCTCTCTGTTCCCATCCTGCAGCATGTGCCCTGCTCAGTGCTCACTCCAGAGGGGGAAACATGCCAGCAGCTGACCAAAAATGAAATAGAAATCCAACCTGGCCCCATCCCTCCTTGGTGAGGGAGAGGTTGATGGGAGGTCTGCAGACTAGTGCTTATCAAAAGCTCCTTCTCAAACTCATTTCACTATCTGAGCCTCTGGTTTCCAGGGCAACATAATCTTTTCATCAAAGCAACTGGTAAAACCGCTGGGATCCGATATTGTTTTCTTGGCATCTTGTCAAAACTGTCATTTGGGTAAAAAAAATTATGTATACTATACAATATTCATATAGGCGTGTCTGCTGTGGGGTACATTTCCATCCGTGGGCCCCGTGCGGGCAGGGAGTGCACAGCTCCCTGTGTCGTCACACGTGTCAGGACCACATCTATCCCAGGCCACGGAGGGCACAGAGCCCCTGGCCCTGGTGGGTGGTGGTGGGGTGGCAAAGTGCTGTGCAGGGCAAAGTCCCAGTGTGGCTTGCTTGGAGCAGGGCGAGTTTGGCACTGGGGTGATGGGACTGACCCCGGTGCTCA
>NW_008670415.1:0-4397 GCF_000695815.1 Acanthisitta chloris | reverse complement strand
AGCTGCTGCTCCGGAGCAAACCTGGAGCTTGGGAGCACTGGGGTGGTGGGCACAGCCAGCTGCAGGCCACTGGCCCAGAGGGAGCATTTCCCTGCAGACTGCTCTGCTCTCTGGTTCCTCTGGGCTGGCAGCGATGCTCCTGCTGCTGAGTGATGGGGTGAGAGTGTCCCAGAGGCTGCACCTCCTGTCTCCTTCTCTGCAGGCTCCCAGCGAGTACGAGACCAGCCCTGACCAGCTCTTCTACCGCATTGCCCACCTGAACCGCGGGCAGCAGTACATGCTCTGGGTGGCTGCTGTCACCTCCGCCGGCCGCGGCAACATCAGCGAGAAGGTCACCATCGAGCCTGCAGGGAAAGGTAAGGCAAAGCTGCCAGGGCTTGGGGGATTCAGCCCAGCTCTGCTGTGCCCTGCCCGAGGGGTGGTTGGGCAGCCCCACAGCCTGCAGGGAAGGGATGGCTAGGGTGACCTCGAGGCAGAGGAGGTGCAGCTCTCAGGTCTCGTTACACATTGGGGGGCCTGCACGCGGGGCCTGCCCCCCAGACTGACCTCCCCCTTGCCCCTAAGCCCCTGCCAAGATCATCTCCTTCGGAGGCACCGTCACCACGCCGTGGATGAAGGACGTGAGGCTGCCGTGCAACTCCGTGGGGGAGCCGGTCCCTGCCATCAAGTGGACCAAGGACAGGTACTGAGGGTGCTGCCAGCTGTGCCAGGTGCTGTGCCAGGTGAATCACCCCTGCTGTGTCCCCGTGGCTGATGTGCCCTCCCCTCTCCTGCAGCGAGGACTCTGCCATCCCGGTGACGGTGGATGGCCATCGCCTGATCCAGGCCAACGGCACGTTGGTGCTGCGCTCGGTGAAGGCAGAGGACTCTGGCTACTACACCTGCACGGCCACCAACACCTGGGGCTTCGACACCATCATCATCAACCTGCTGGTGCAAGGTGAGGGTGGCTGCTTGGGGTGGCTGGCATTCCCATCTCTGTGTCTGGACACAGGTGCCCTGCATGGGGCATCATCATGCTCCATCACCACTGCCCAGTGGTGGGTGAGGAACCACAGGGTCTATTCCCTGGCTCACACTGACTCAGGGCTGAGTGGGAGGTCTCATTGGCATTTTTGGTGGGCACTGTTTGTGGCACTTTGTGTGTGTGAGGTGCTCATGAGCTTTCCCTCTTCCCCAGTGCCCCCGGACCAGCCTCGCCTGACCGTCTCCAAGACCTCAGCATCGTCCATCACTCTGGCCTGGATCCCTGGGGACAACGGGGGCAGCTCCATCCGAGGTAGGGCTGCTGTGTGAGATGGGGCTGGCAGCAGCATCTCAGCCCAGAGCCGTGGGTGCCTCTGCTCTTGGGAGCCAAGGCTCACAGAACATGTTTTCAGGCACATCCCTGCAACCTGTGCCACATTTTCTCTCTGTGGCTCAGTTTTCCCCCTCTCCAAAATGCCTTGGAGATGCCCCAGAGTAAGGTGGATGCTTCTGAGCTCCTAGCAGGGCCCAGGCCCAGGGAGGGGCTTGTGGGGTGTTTTGAACAAGCTGCAGAGCCTGAGGTAGCTAAGGAAGAGCATATCAGTAGGAGCTCAGGCACAGTGGCCAGGGCCAGCCCCAGGGCTGCTCCGTGTC
Source organism: Acanthisitta chloris (assembly GCF_000695815.1). Classification (NCBI taxonomy): domain Eukaryota; kingdom Metazoa; phylum Chordata; class Aves; order Passeriformes; family Acanthisittidae; genus Acanthisitta; species Acanthisitta chloris. The sequence goes on along the minus strand of NW_008670415.1, from coordinate 2,777 downwards.
TCCTGGCATTGGTGCCACTCTGAACCCACCAGGGCAGGAGCTGTCCTCCATCCCTGTCAGGCTGGGGATTTCAGGAGGGCTCCAGGAGCATCCCAGCTTTCCTGAGCCTCCTTTCTGCTCTGATTCATCTCATGAATTATACGTTGAAGCAGCTGCACACGGAGGGGGGAGCGAGGAAGGAGACCTCGCTTACAATTAATTAAAAGCATGAAAGTAATTACAAGCAAATCTCCCCAGCCAGCAGCCTTTCACTCCAGCGGACTCTGTTGATAAATTTGGTTATAATTGGATTAGAAATATTAAAAACATGCTGCATGTACAAAATAAATAACTAACCAGTGGCAGGCACCAGGGTGCCAGGCACTGGGGGCACTGTTGGGGCTGGTGTTGGCATGGCTGGAATCCTGTGCCCATAGCTTTGGGAAGGTCCTGGTATCACCATCCAAAGGGAAGCCTCAGGGCTGAGCAGGTTTGGGAAGTGCCCCTACCCTTAGCACTGCTGTGCCTGAGCCAGAGAGCCCCTTGCTGTGGGTGCTTTGGCATCACCACCCAGGCCCTGGTGGTGTTGACACCAGAGTGGTCCCGCACGCTCTGCGCTGCGCTCGTGACGCACGCGCCGAGGCAGAGAGCCTACTCTTCCCTGCTAATTTTATTTGAGAATTGGCAAAATAGCCTGCAGAAACAGCCAGATCTCTCAGTGCCCCAGGAAAGCTTGGTCAGCACGGTCGGGGCAGCAGGGATGTGCTGTCCTGGGGCAGCAATGCCCTCGGTGCTGTGTCCCTCACCCCCAGCCCCGTGCGGGCACGCGGCTCTTCCCGGCAAGCCCAGACCAGTCGTCTCTGGGCATCTTGTTGATGGCAGCGTAACAGGTTTGCTCATCTAGGACACAGTGTGCTTCCTAATACTCCTCATCACGGGAGAGGGGGCGGCGTGCAATGACAGAAGCAACTTCCCTGCAGCTTCCCGAGGGAGCTAGTTAATTCTGGCTTTCCCTTTATAGCCTCACACCAGTCAATCACCGCGTGCGCTCCCGTGTGGAATCGAGCAGTGGAGCCGTGCTGGGGTGGGCAGTGTGTGACTGGGGGCTCTGGCAGAGTCTCAGGAGGTGCTGGGAGTGCCCACACTCCTCTGGTCCGTGGCTGGTCCTGGGTCTGAGTGGTGGGCAGAGCTGGCAGTTCCCACCGGCACTCGTGAGCGTGCGGTGGGGCAGGAATCAGTGCGTAAGGTGTGCCCTGGTGCCACAAAGCTGCATTGGGCTTGGGCGTGGGATGTGCCAAGGTGGGCACAGGGTTTCACCCCTTTTCCTGCCCTCACCTCCCCCAAGCAGCCCGTGTGCCTGGAGGTGACCACCCTGTCCTTGCTCCCACAGGCTTTGTGCTCCAGTACTCGGTGGACAACAGCGAGGAGTGGAAGGATGTGTTCATCAGCTCCTCTGAACGCTCCTTCAAGCTGGAGAGCCTCAAGTGTGGCACCTGGTACAAGGTGAAGCTGGCGGCCAAGAACAGCGTCGGGGCCGGGCGCATCAGCGAGATCATCGAGGCCAAGACCCATGGCAGAGGTGAACGTGCCCCACATATCCTCACCCTGCTAGGGGACACAGTGCTCCCCTCCCCTCCACGCCCCTCCTGACTGCTCCTCTCCCACAGAGCCCTCCTTCAGCAAGGACCAGCACCTCTTCACCCACATCAACTCCACGCACGCCAGGCTGAACCTGCAGGGCTGGAGCAGCGGCGGCTGCCCCATCACTGCCATCGTCCTGGAGTACCGGCCCAAGGGCAACTGGGTCTGGCAGAGCCTGCGAACCAACAGCTCCACCGAGGTCTTCCTGACGGAGCTGCGCGAGGCCACGTGGTACGAGCTGCGCATGAAGGCCTGTAACAGCGCCGGCTGCGGCAACGAGACCGCGCAGTTCGCCACGCTGGACTACGACGGCAGTGAGTGCAGGGGGACACACGGGGTGGGCACACACTGCCTGGGGGGCCCGGAGCACTGACCACCCACCCTAACCCTAACCCTAGGCACCATCCCCCCGATCAAGTCTGCCCAAGGGGAGGGGGATGACGTGAAGAAGCTCTTCACCATCGCCTGCCCCGTGATCCTGGCCACGCTGGGAGTGGCTCTGCTCTTCATCATCCGCAAGAAGAGGAAGGAGAAGCGGCTGAAGAGGCTTCGAGGTGAGATGGGGCTCAGAGGTGCAGCACACTGGGCTAGGCCGTGTTCCTGGGCTGCCTCATTGTGCCCTAAATGGCTCCTTTAAAAAAACTTCCTTGTTTTGTTTTTTTTCCTCCTGCACAGATGCCAAGAGTTTAGCTGAAATGCTGATCAGGTGGGTCTCAGAGCTGCCGGTGCTGGGTGGGGAAGCAGGGGAATGCTGGGTGCTGGGAGTGGTCCTGGATGCTGTTCAGCCCTGACTCAGTTTCAGACCCGCAAAGTTTGTGTCGCTGGCTCTGTAGCGCAGCAGCCTGGTGCTCCTGGCTGCTCTCGCCTGCTGGAGGGTCCCAGTACCCACTCTGGAGCTCACCTGGGCAGAGCTGAGCCCCAGGTGTGCTGGCTGGAGGCAATCCCAGGCTGGAGCCGCCGGGGCTCTCTCCGGTAATGGCCGGGTCTGCGTCCCCTCTTACCTCACAGCAAGAATAACCGCAGCTTTGACACGCCGGTGAAGGGTCCCCCCCAGGGCCCCCGACTGCACATCGACATCCCACGCGTGCAGCTCCTCATCGAGGACAAGGAAGGCATCAAGCAGCTGGGTGAGCACCGCAAACCTCCCACCCCCGTGT
>NW_008670414.1:0-201 GCF_000695815.1 Acanthisitta chloris | reverse complement strand
GGGATTTCAGCCGTATCGAAAAGAAAAATAGAAAAACCCGTGAATTAAAGACGGTGGCAATGCCTCTCTAGCATCCCTGGTTATAATCACATCTCCAGCCAGTACGTGGACTATTATGCAATGAGCCAGGAGCAGGGAGGGGATGAACCTTCTATGCTCCTTCTATGGGGACAGAGTAGGGACCGCCAGGAAGGACCAGAC
>NW_008670413.1:0-29148 GCF_000695815.1 Acanthisitta chloris | reverse complement strand
GTCCCGAGCGAGGGGTGAGCTGCGCGGCCAGGAGCAGAGGAGCGAGTGCCTTTGTGTGCCTGTCGGGGGTGTCTGACACGGGAGGGGCTGCGCCCTAAGGGGTCTCGGGTGCGCGGCGTGAGGGGAGGAAGGTCGGTGAGGGTCGCAGCTGGGAGGTGCGCCGAGTCGAGACGAGAGGGGTGGGACAGCGGGGGCGAGAGCAGCGCGGCAAGGCAGCCAGAGCTGCGGTAACACCTTGTCTGAGACAGCCTCTCTGCCATGCAGGTGTACAACCCAAATCAACAATCCACTAATGCGTTTACAAGACAGAGAGCTATGTGTTTAAAAGCTGTTGTAGCTCCGTGAAAAATGTTTAGAGTTGTTTTTCATTACTTGTATGTAGTATTCAGTGCATGATGCCGAGAAAACCTGGAAAAGAACTACTCACAGACTTGTATCTCTGAGTAGCAGGTATTTATTTATTCAGCGCTGGGCACAAGGGGGATCTCTCCCCCAAACTTGTGCAACCAGGGACAAAAACTTAGCAGTTTATATACATTAAATGCTCATTCATTATTCCCAGGAATAGGTGGTTATTATTACAATTAGTTCTCAGAAATCATTATCATATACTCCTCCCTTGCCCCCTCCCACTTGGCATTAGTCCAGTAGTCTCTGGGGGTCGTCAGGAGGAAGGCTGATAGTCTTCATCAGATTGATCTTTTCACCTTTGAGTTTGGTGCATGCTCTTTGGTCTTGCTCTTCATCTGCCAGGTCCTGAGTCCACCTGCACCTAGTTTTACTTCCTCATAAATCCATTGTGTTTACGCTCCCTAAGCTAAAATAATGCCCTAAGTTCTACCCTTTTCATGCTTAATAAACTAAAACAATGCCTTATTAGTCAACCTTTTACCTTCTGTTTATTCAGGTGCTCTCTACTTGACTATTCCCTATCATACTCTTACTTTAACTATTCAATTCTTGTTACCACTAATACAGTGATTAATTTGGGTGCTGTGGCTGGCTTCACTACAGGCAGTTCTTTAGAGCCCATATAAGATAGCACACAACTTGATTTATCTACTACCAGCACAGTGTAACTTCCCTGTTGTTTAAATGATACAAAGCTCTTGAGTGAAGGTCTAGGTAAGACACAGAACAACTTTTTGGTTAAGGCAGAGAGCCAGCAGTGCATAAGGTCTTGAATAAGCATGGATTTGGAAGTAACAGGGCTTTATAGATAACAGAATCTTATCAGAACAGAATCTGTGCTATGCAAGACCCCCACAAAGATAAGATGAAGGGAAAGATACGGTTGAAATAAAAATAGGATAACCAGTGGAACACCTTATGAAAAGGCACTCATGTAATACATAGAGTGGATCCTTAATACCCTGAATTATTAGGTGCAGTACTGAGTTGGTATGTGCAAACCTTGTATGACTTCGTTGCCCATTCATTCTGAATGTCAGATTTGTACAGATTCCTGAAATTTTAAAAAATCTGTAACAAAGGTGATGAGGAATTCTGTGAAAATGAGAGATTTAGATTAGCTATTGGGAAGAAATTCTTTACTGTGAGAGCAATGAGACACTGGAACAGGTTTCCAAGAGAAGTTGTGGATGTCCCATCCCTGGAAGTGTTCAGGGTCAGGCTGGATGAGGACCTGAGCAACCTGAACTAGCGGAAGGGGTCCCTGCCCAAGGCACAAGGGGTGGAACTAGACGGTCTTTAAGGTCCCTTCCAACCCAGATCATTCTGTGATAAGTTAAAAATCTGTCGGAATTAAGGCTCAGCAGTTTAAATAAATTAGCAATGAATGCTTAATTGCATTGACTCACGGAATATTTTAAAAGTAAGAAAAATATTTAAGTGATGTTTCCCAAATATTGTATTGTGGGATTATTTCTGTTGTTTCAGGATGCCTGTTTGTTGCATGGTTACACAAATGCACTTAAGATAGATACATGAGTCCTAGTTCATGTAGATTTCCTATGGAAAAGGGATTGATGGTTTCTGGTGTGTGCTGTAACCCAGATTTTTGTTGTAACATCCATGCACCTTTGCTATGATGTAAGAAATTAAAATTAGTGTATTGCATGATAAACCAATTGAGTGAAGTTTAAGGCACATTTTGTTACTTCCAGGTTTTGCTTCCACATTCATTAGGAAGTCCTACGATGTCAGAAGAGTTGATATCACTCCCCTGGAGCAGAGGAAGGTAACTTTTGATACCCATGCTTTAGTGCAGGATCTGGAAGCCCATGGTAAGTGATATCTGATAAATAATTCAAAGGAAAACTTTAAGCTTTAAGTACTGTAACTTTGAGTGCTATCAGTTTTCCCAGAGTACCAATACTTGGTGGTATAAAATGTTTTGCCATCCTCTGGAGGAGACTGGTGAAGAAGAGGCATCTGCCACTGATGCACATGTAACCATACAAATAACTATTACATTAGATTTATCTCATGTGCATCTGTAGGCAAGTTTATGCTCTGTAGTATCTTCCAGCTGAGGAACGTAATAGTGAACAAATACAAAGTAACAGTAACAGTTAAAGACTGTTTATAGCAAAAATGAAGCTTTAATAGCAATTGCTGCTGCTAGCCTGCTATTAGGAACTTCAGGGTTTTAGCCAGAAATATTTTCAGCAGCATGGTACTGTGGAATGTTCTTAGTGCCTGCACTTGTATTTTGTGAGTGTGACTGGGTGAAGTCAGATGAAAGGTCCATCTAGCCCTGGGTTCTGTCCCCCGACAGCAGCTGTGAGTCAGTGCCTGCAGAAGAGTGTTAAATCAGGGCAGATGTATGTGACAAATTCCCTTGTACTTTCTAAATCTCCAGTTGCTGTCACCCTGGAGGCATTTTGGGTTAGGTGTGAGTTTTAGTAACCTTCAGTGGAAATCTTTTCACAGCCGCATTCAGTCCCTGAGCCACTGCAAACTGATTAGTACCCAAAACATCCTTTCTCAAGGAATTTCACACATCCACTCTTTTTCTTGATGCAGAATCTGGCTTCTGTGAGGTGACTTTGATGCCCTCTCAGCTCTTTTTTGTGGGAAGAGGGGAGTAAACATTAGCTCTGTTGTGTCACTTATGATTATGCAAACTTCTGTTCTATTCCCCCATCATTCTTTTCCAAACAGAAGAATCCTAGCTTGTTGCATTTTTGCTTGAGCAGTAGCTTTTCCATATTTTTGATCATTCACAATGCCCTTCTGTTAATATTTTCCAGTTCTGTCACATTCCATTTGACAGGGCAGGGAACAGAGCTGTTGGCATAACTTGACAGCTGAATGTCCAGTGGATTTTTCAACAAAGCCTTAATTGATCCCACTTTATAAAATGGCCAATTGAAACACAGCCCAACAGTGATGTTGCTGGAAGTAGATCTTTAGGGCAAAAGCTCTTAGCACTTGGCCAGATATGGCTAAAATGAGGGTGATTTTTTTGTTTTTTTCACAATTCAGCACACATAATAACACTTCAAAAGCACACCAAGTTAGGGACAATGTGTAACTTTTATCATTAGAAAGGAAGAGGTCCAGTTTGGATCCATTCTGCAGGCAGTGGATGCAGCAGTTCTAAAATCAGGTTTGAATGTGTTCTATGCGGAACAATTTCAATATATGAAGAATTACTTATTCAATAAGTAATGCTTTGGTTTCAACAGAGTCTGTGAAAGTTCATTATGAAGTAAAGTTTTGCTGAATTATTTTTTATATTGCATGTACATAAACCCAGTGCAGAAATGTCCTCCTGTCATCTGTATGCACAGACTATTTCAGTGCATTCAAAGTTAATGTGCTTCAGATTTTTGCAGCATTAAGTCTGGGTGTTTTTCTAGTAAAAGTCACAGTGACTCCTGGCTGTCAGTTTTCAGTAACTGTGTGACTTCCCATGTGCCACTGTAGTTAGATACAGCACTCAAGTGTCCCAGGTTATTGTGTACTTCTGGCTCTTCATCCCGATTTTTAATATCACCTTAACTTATCCTTCAACTGTCTTCTAGGCTTTGGGAAGGAGCAAGCAGAGACCATCGTATCAGCATTAATAACCCTGTCCAATGTCAGCCTAGACACTGTCTATAAGGATATGGTTACACAGGCTCAGCAGGTAAAAAGTAATCTGTGGTGTGTAGCTATAATGGCTCATATTTGCATCTTTAAAAGACAAGTGAGCAGCTCTCTCTAATACTGGAAACACTTCACTGTGCCAGGTTTTCCTAAGTTTTACTTGGGATTTTAAGATAGTTATATGCCCTGACCCAGCTTCCACTGAAGTCTGACTCCTTCGTTGAACACAATGAAGTTTTTACAATTCATGGGAAAACTTCAGTTACATTTACACTGAAGAGCTAGTGTGCCTCACCCCATCTTGAAATACTCGCTCTCAACATTCACTGCACTGTGAAAACCAATGTTTCTGCCTAACACAATTCCAGGCAAATTATATTTGGGATAATGGCTTTCTTTGCATATATAATAGGACTTCCAAAAAGAAAGGTTTCCATTTTGTTGAAAAAAACAGAGGGACAAAGTTCTTCTCTTCTGAGATTTAGAGAAAGAAAAATTAGGCAATTTTTGTTAAAATAATTGCCAGTAAGATAAAAATATGTTCAAAGGAAGGCTCAGCAGTTCAAATAAAATAGCAATGAATGCTTAATTGCATTAAGTAATTGAAGAAGAATAGCACATCATTTCAGCTTGCACAGCCTTCCTGAGTAATTATTAAAACCATTACTGTCCATCAGACTTGAATGCTGGGAAGATGGTGTGATACTTATATCATCAGGTCTTTGCTTTTGATGAGTTTGTGGGCAAGCAGTGGAAGTGCTTATTAGGAACTGCATTCAGACCCACAATTAATGCTTCTGAGGCTACTGAAAGTTCATTGAAAGTGGAAGAGAGTGAAGGAGTCACCTGTAGTTTGGGGTCTATTTCATTTCATAGCTGCTTGGACACCTCTGGCCTTTTTGCTTAAATACAGAGTCAGTGTATTAAAGCGACAGAAAAAGCACAAAACCCAAACCTCCTGACTCCTTCAAACAAATGGCAGCTATAAAATTCTGTGTTCCTGTCACTTTCTTGTTGTAGAGACTCCCCACTTCTGTGCTTTGCAGTAGCTAATTTTGTAATTTCAGACCTAAAAATCTTAACTTGCCAGAAAGTGTGCAACTTAACCAATGGCATGTTTCGTTGTTTCTAAGGAAATAACTTTGCAGCAGATAATGGCACATTTAGACTCCATTCGAAAAGATATGGTCATCCTGGAGAAAAGTGAATTTGCAAACTTGAGAGCAGAAAATGAGGTAAAATACATATTTTTCATTAAGCAGTTTAATTCCAATAAATATTGGGGTTTACCTGTTGCACATTTTTGTGGAACAAAGTAAGAATGTAAAGGTAATTCTGGCTACTTTCTATCACAGTTGAAGAGTTTGCAAATTACAATGTCCGAGATCACATAAAAATACATTTCACATAAGAATTGTTCAGGTCTTCTGTAAAGAAAAAGAAAAAAATCTACATATCTTAGAATCATCTTCTGTAATTTTATTTGAGGGTAATTATGGTACAGTTTGTGGCCATTAACCATACACTGCAGGGAGAGGAGTCAGCCATTCCTCTGCAACAATTTCATTAAGCTGGTGATTGAGATATGTTTCCCTTTTAGTTGATGGCATTTTTGGTATTTTTCTGCTGTCTTTAGTCTCAGAATAACAAGATCATAATTGTTACAAAATAATCACTTTATTTTGAACAAAATTCCCAAGGGGTTATATATGGCTGTACAACTGAATACATTAGTTAGGATATTCAATAAAGAACAAATTGCCCTGTTGGGTGAAAAATTAGGGAAGAATAATCACATGCATGTGGTGGTAACACTTACATGAGTGATTAATTTGGTTAGCAGTTTCCTGAATTTGTAAAAATCTTTTTTTTCTTCTCTGCACTTAGAAAATGAAAATTGAATTAGATCAAGTTAAACAGCAGCTAATGGTAAGTACACAGCTAGTACCTACACACTCCTGTTGGGAAGAGTAAATGGTTATTTTTATAATCTTTATTTTGTTTTAAAGAATGAAACTGGTAAAATCCGAGCTGACAGCAAGCTAGACATAAACCTGGAAAGGAGCAGGGTGACAGATATGGTAAGCTGGTCTGTGAAGATAATGTTGTCTGTTCTGTGTCCTGTTTCCATTACTGTGCTTGTAACTTCTCTTTTACCCACAGTTTACAGATCAGGAGAAGAAACTGATGGAAGCCACTACAGAGTTTCATAAAAAAGTAAGTATTGAACAAAGCTGATTCAATAGTCAGCAGGATGCAGTTACACATTGCATGTCACGTAAACCCCAGACTTTGGTGGAAGTTAATAGATTTTTGGATATGGTAAAGCAAAAGTTGCAGCTGTATCATACTGGTCAGCAGAGGAAGGCATGCACGCCTTGTCCATCACTTCCCCTTGTACCTTGTGAAGGCTGTTACAGGTGGGATGTGTGCTGTCATGCTACTCTTTTCCCAGTGTTAGCTGATGAGCTGTACCAGAGGGATGCTTCAGGTGCCTACAGCCAAGCAAGTATTTCAAGGGCTGGAAGTCCTCAAAGCAGCTGTCCCCAAAGTCCAAGAGGCTGAAGAGGGACACATCCCATCTTCAGCATCTGCTGTCTTTTGGGGATATGGCTTCTGAACACTTAAACCTTTGTTTTGCAAAAATATGGGAATACTGTGTAAGTGCTGTAGAATGTCTCCTTTAGGAAGCACTGGCATATCAGAGATAAAAGTCTATATCATGAGGTTGGTGAGGCACTGGCACAGGTTTCCCAGAGAGGTTGTAGACTCCCTGTCCCGGACGGTGTTCAAGGCCAGGCTAGATGGGGCTCTGAATGGCCTGGTCTAGTGGAATCTGTCCCTGCCCAGGGCAAAAGTGTTGAAACTAGATGATCTTTAAAGTTACCTCCAACCCAGACCATTCTATGATTCTGTCATCACTGGATTTTTCTCTTTGTCTATCTCTGTCTCTTCAATATTCCTACTGGATTGTGTTAAATGATGTTCTGTGTCTTCTAAGGTCTCTTAGCAGTTACTAATGTTTTAGTTCAGTGGTTGTCTGGACATTTGTTTCTTGTTGGTAGTAGCATGGTATTTTAGTTCAGCTTTGCAAAGCAAAGACTAGAGACCATTGTCAAATATGTGCTGTCTTCTAATGTTTCAGGATTCGAGTACCAACAGCGTTATCTCAGAAATCAGTAATAAAATTGACACTGAAATAGCTTCCTTGAAAACACTCATGGAATCGAATAAACTTGACACCATACGTTATTTAGCAGGTATGTGATAGGCAGGGAGGTGAGTACCACTATTGTCTCTTGGATGTATAAAATTTTATTCAGGAGTATATGCTAAGTGAATTGAAGAAATCAGCTGTAGCAGTAAACAACTGGGATTGGGTGGAGATTTCCCACTCCCCATTGGAAGAAATGTGACACACAAGAGGTGGGAGCATGGCACAGTTGGACTAAGATTGTGTCCAGAACTGGGATTAGGAGGAATATGCACATGATCTAAAATTTATCCAGTCTGACAGTACCCCTGCATGCTGCAACAGCCATTGACATGGCAGAGTTGCTACAGAAGTTCTTCTGTGGTCATTTAGGTTACCCTGAAAGTTTGCTGTCATTTGGGACTGGTGTGAGAGTAACCAGTTCTGCCTCCCAGTCAGTCTCCACAGGGACACAGTTTCCATCTGGCAGCACTTGTATTTTCCCCTGCCAATCAGAGCAAATTTCAGTCTGATTTGAGATCATCTTCTCAATACATATATATAACCAGGGAAATTTTGTTGTATTGGAGCTGAATATAAAGAGAGTAATGCATTATATTTGGAAGTGAGAATAAGTTCAAAGGGAAGTGCAGTTAGCTTTATTCTAACACTAGTTGAAACAGCAGCATAACAAATCCAAAAGGCAACTTATCAGGCTTTAGAGGTGCAGCCTGGATATCCTGGTGGTGTGTCAGATACACATATTATCAGTTCATTGTCATGTTCGTTGTCATTTTGGTTCAGTGGGAAATCTACAATGTCTAATGCAAGACCTGGTACAGCCATCTCTCCTGTAATAATTTCCAATAGTTGGGTGGCAATAGTAGAAGTTACTGTAGCCTGTGGTGTGTTGTAGTATCCAGTATAGCTATTGGGATGTGCCCCTGAAGACATGGTTCCTCAGGTTGCTGAATTCGGTCTCCCATCCCACCAAGGTGGCAATGCTACTGTGTAGTGTTCACAGGGAAAGAAGAGTAAATAGCTGTAATTTGGGAGGCTAGAGTTTCCTTAATGAGACAGAATAAAGGGCTCTGCAAACAATAGGACCTTTCTTAAAGATTTTACATAGGTTTCAATACTCATAGCAGAAGTGCCATGAGGAGAGGCTGAGGGAGCTTAGGTTGTTTAGCCTGGAGAAGAGGAGGCTCAGGGGAAACCTTATCACCCTCTACAACTCCCTGAAAGGAGGTTGGAGTCAGGTGGGGGTTGGTCTCTTCTCCCAGGCAACCAGCAGGAGGACAAGAGGGCACAGACTCAAGCTCTGCCAGGGGAGGTTTAGGTTGGATATTAGGAAGAGATTTTTTACAGAGAGTTATCAGGCACTGGAATGGGCTGCCCGGGGAGGTGGTGGATTCACTGTCCCTGGAAGTTTTCAAGATGAGACTGGATGTGGCACTTAGTGCCAAGGTCTAGTAACCACGGTAAGGTTGGACTCGATCTTTGAGGTCTTTTCCAACCCAGTTGATTGTATGATCTAAGACAAGTCATTGTCTTCTAAAATTATTCCATCACACCTGCAGCAATTCAGGAAGTTTAGGAGGCTCTATTCTAGAGTCATTACCATTGTTACATCTGTTAGCAGCTTATTTCCTGTATGTAGAAAGTGATACAGTTTAGTATTCAGCTAATTATTTCCTTTCTTTCTTTGGTTTTTTTTTAACAGCTTCAGTGTTCACCTGCTTAGCAATAGCACTGGGATTTTACAGGTTCTGGAAGTAGATATAAATGGAATGACCACATCGCATGCAGACAGAGAAAAGGCCACCTGGGCAACACCACTTTGATGATCGTGTTTGCACTGTAGATAACCTTGGTACCTTTTTGTTTTGATATTCTTACTGTGTAATAAAATTTTTTTCTGAATATGTAACACTAAAGATCAAAACAATTGGGGGGAAGTAGCCAAATAGTAATATTTCACTCTCTCCTGTTGAATACTGGATTTATTTCAAAGTATTTCTTATGCTATGCCAGAAAGTGGTTCCTAATATATTTTAGAATTAAATTCGGGGTTTTTTTAAACATTCTCACTCTCAGCTCCTCTCAAAATGGAAATTAAAATTAAACATTTTATATTACCTTGAAGTGGGAATACAATTCCAAAATTAATATTCCCAGTATGGGGATACTAATACCAGATTCCAACATATATACTATGATCTAAGTAAATTAATCTTAAACATAGGTTCTGGATTTTTGCCTCCAGTCTGTTCCTCTCTTTTCTGATGGGTTGAAGGCCACCTTCCCTTTGTTTTTTCTACTTGCATGTATAAAAACACACTCCAAGGCCTTTACTACTAAATCCTTTTGGTTTTTTTTTTTTTTGGAAACTGGTTTACATAAAAATCTTGTGTACAACTAAAATGTCGTCATAGATTTATTGTCTTTAGTATCTCTTGCAATTTCCATAACCCCAGAGGTCAACAGAATGGCAGAACTTATCTGTCTTTGCCTTTCCATGGGGAAATAGTTCCACTCTCAGCACCTCTGTATAGCCGCGGGGCAGATAAGTGCTCTTAACTCCTCCCTTCAAGTAGTGCAGGGTGTTTCCAGTAAACACACACATATTTTCTGGGCACAGGATCTGGTTTGTAACATGGAAATCTCAGTGTGGTGGTGATTATCCTCCTCCCATCTCCACACTCCTCCAGGCTGTTCTGTAAATCTGTGGGACACACTGACCCTCCTGGCCCCTCTACCTTCTGCAGGGACTTCACAACTCCTGTTGCAGAGATGTGACACAGCACGTGGATGCCTTCCAAAACTGAAGCAGTCACATCTTGTTGGGTACAAATGCATATGTTTGGTTTGATTCTTTTAGTAAAAGTCTTTCTGTATTAACTTGGAAGTAAGAATAGGCCCTTTATGGGCTAAGGACTGTGTAGTACTGACGAGTGGCAATTTTTTTCATTGCTGTTTTATTCTGTTTACAGTTGAACTTGCTGGTATTCTGCCAGTGCTTACACTCTGTTCATAAATTATTTATCATTTAAGAAAATAAAATTAATTTCTTATATCTGCTGTCTGACTATCTGAGAGTTCCTTCATGAAAGTTTAGCACCAATGGTGATGTAGGCAATAGCTGCTCTTAGCTCTTGATATGTCAACTTCGAATTTGCAAAGCTGTTGCTAAACTACATTTTCTTTTGTTGTGTTTTTTGGTAAAAAAATGCTGCTACTGTGCTAGAGAACTAGAGAGCTAAGAACTTAGTTCAGTGAAAGGCAGAGAACCAGAACTCATCTGTGGAGCTGGGCAGTGCAAGCACTGCATTGTCTAGAATATTGCCTTTCTACTTTTGCAGCCTGCCTTGCCCCTCCTTCAAAGTTCGTTCCTCAGCGTGGTCTCACAAACACTCGTGGGCTGCAGGCTGGTTTCTTCATTGTCTTTTTGTCTTTGCAAGACTTGGCAATTGTCTCAGCTCCCTGAAACAAAGGATATTGCAGCCATTAAACAGCAATCACTGAAACCTGCTACCTTGTGAGATAGGATTTAAAATCCTATGGTTTTGAGCAGCCACAGAATACTGTGTTCAGGCTGAAGCAGAGGGCAGAGCAGAGTCCCAGGGCACGGGATGGCAGCACAGCAGTGTGAGTTGAAGGCCCCTTGGCTGTAGCAGTCACTCAGAGCAGTTCTTGAAAACAAACCTGCCTCAGTAGTTGTCTCCAGTCCCAGCTAGACCACCTAAAGCCCAACTAGACCTTTTCAGATCGCTGTGGGTAAAAAAAGTTACTACAGCCACTCTTATATCCTATGAATGGGGAACTCTATGCCATAGTTGTTCTAGATTTTTAAACCTGCCAGGGGAGTAGAATGAATAATGTCTTAAAGCAAGCTGTGAAAATACAAAGTGTCTTTTCTTTCAAAGGTGGAGGCACTTGGCTGGCCTGAGGGTCTCAGCAGCATGAAAAAGACTAGTCCCAAGGATACAGAAGGAAGGAAACAGCTGTAGGAACATCACAACTTGTATATAGTGGTGGGGAAAGTGAGCACAGACTAAAGGAAAGGGAAAAAAGTGTCAGGAGGGCAGGAAAGCTGTAGAAACATTCCTGCAAGATGGGGCAGGAAGAAAGTGGGCAAGGGGGTAGAAGAGAGATGGAAAGAGCTGTGCAGTGTGGTTGTGCCAGACCACATGACGTTGCTCAAGCACACGTGGGCATGGGAGAACACACAAGCTTTGAAGCCAGAGCCATGCACAGGTATGTGACACAGGCACCAGAGTGACCTGAAGGCCTCACTGCTTTGAGCTGCAGGAATTGAATGCCATCTGGCCACGCTGCACAGGCAGCCACGCTGTGTTAGCAACAGAAAGACTAAAATTCTTGGGATGGAAATTCATCTGTCCTTCTCCATGAGCTCTAGTAATCAGCTGATAAAGCTGTTTTCTCCAACTTGCTCTCTCTGGACCAGTGAATATTGAAATACAGTGGTCACAAAAGCAGATGTCATGCTGGTTAGAACATTCCCCCAGGATGGGTATTCTTGGCTCCTCTAGGCAGAGGAAGAAGCTAAATCTGAGTCACGCACATTGCCAGTGACTAGAGTCCTTGCCTGACTTTTAGACTGGATAAAAGCAGAGCTGTACAGTTACACAGACAAGGCAGTACAATGGTCAAGAAAGTTAACCAAAGCTCCAAGACAGCCCAGCATTTTCCACTGCCACCTTTTCCTTAGCAGAACCATCAGTGTTACTGCACATCAGTTCCCACAGCCCATAGCAGAAGGTCTTTAGGTGCTTCATCCAAGGCTGCCAACTTGACTGGATGGTAAAAACCTGAAAAATGGAGTCTTGATTGTTATATCAGCTTTTGGGAGTTATGTGGCAGGGAAAGGTCTGAAAGGCCAGCTCACCTGTCCCCAAAATTAGTATGTGAACTTCTGCTCCACCCTCAAGATCTGATTTTTCAAAAAGCTGCAGTTTTTCTGACTTTTCTTGCTAAGGTAATCAATAATTCCTATCTGCCTGTATCTTCTTTGCTGTCAGTAGGCTGGATAATTAAGATGATAGATGACACACAAGAACACTCACTACAATCAGTCACCTCATACAGCAAGATAGTCCTGTATTACAGTTCTCCCATCAACTCACTTCCCAGTCTAGTGTAAAAGAGAAAAAAACAAACCTGTTCTGAATGAGTTTTGAAGCAAAATAAATATCCTACAACATGTGCTGCAATTGCTAGAAAACCTGACAGCCAGGGGGTGAGGGCTGACACATTAGGTGTGAGCAGCCAGAAAGGTGGCCTGGTTAGAAGGGGAGAATTACCAGAAAAAACTGCCTGCTGAAAAATACTGACAGAGAATACGTCTGCCAGCCTGGGAATCATGAGGCTGGGAACCAGAAACATCCTTGGAAAGTGCAGCTGGCCTCTTTGAAGTACAGCTGTGATGCCTAGAATTCAGAGCCATACTGAGATACCACCAATAAGCACAAAAACAAGAGACTGTAGAGGCAATTGACTGAATTGACTGTATGAAAAAGGTGGCAAATAGTCTTAAAAATGGTCTGAATGAATAGAAACCTCATCATCTATTGGCCAACAGGTGAAAAGTAGAAAATTAGAAACCAGCATCTATTGGCTGCTTGCAGTGTTAACTTTTTATTCAAAATAGAGCCTCTCAGAACTTCCTGTACCACACATACTTTTCCTTTCCTAAACACACTGAATTCTTTGCACAAACTTTCTACAAGATCTTGGAGTCTCACTCAGGATCCCTGACTGACTCCACACTCTGTGACGCTGATCATCTTTGAAGTCAGACCCTGTTATTTTCTCTGTCCCCCTCTGGGGACCCATGGTTAGGATCTCTCCACACCCACAGGCTGCGTAACCCTTTAGGTGGTGACAACACCTCTCCAGAAGCACCAGCCTAGTCTCAGATAGCAGGCACCAGGCAAGGGGCACTGCCAGTCACTGTATATGCAGCATGGAATCAGGGATCAGTCCACTCCTTTTGTTAATATGAAGAAAATTGCTGCTTCTCTGCCAGGGTCAAAGAGAAAATTATATCCTTTCCCAGCTGCCAGGAGACAATGTTATGACAGACAAAAGTTCCTGCTCACTTCAGTGTCCCAAGCTAAAAGTTGCTGGCACATTTTCTCCGTTATTTGCTGGCTCAGTGTGTGGGGAACAGAGAGAGCATGCACAGCCAACAGGGGGGACAGTGAGGGGACAGTGAGGGGACAGTGCCACTCACCGCGGGGACAGCGCGGGCGCTGCGGGTGTTCTCCAGGCTCTCTCTCAGGCGGCTGATCTCGGCACGGCAATCATCCAGCTCACCCTCCAGAGTCTCCCGCCTGAGTCGCTCGTATTCCAGCTGGGCCTCCAGCTCTCTCACAGCCCTGCCGAAAGCAAAGGAGACAAGCAGAGCATCAGGTACCTCCGAACCTGCCCTAGGTACTCCAGGCGGTTCTGTGCCAGGGAACAGGTTGGTCACGCAGGAAGCAGCGCAGAGCTGCTCACACCAGCTGCTCCTGGCTCCAGGCCCTGCGTACCAGCCCCGAGAGCTCTCCCCGCGCCGCTGCCGCAGCTGCTCAGCGCAGTGTGACCGCGGGATGGAGGTGAGTGCCACACACCGCGCCCGGCGCCCGGGCAGGCTGTGCCCAGCTCCCTCTCCAGCCCCGCGACAGCGAGAAGTGCTCCAGGAGCAAACAAGTCATGACACAGAGAAAAAGCATAAGGCTGGGATTCTGGAGGGGTCAGGGCCAGCTTTTTTGTTTAGATCTGGTGCCTCTACATCCTTCCATTTGATTGGCTTAAGCACAGATGAGGAATACTCAAATGGCATCTTGCATGACACTTACTAAAGGGAATCTGGTGCACTGGCTTATAAACAGTGACACAAGATCTCACTGGCTACACCCACAACGGCTCCTAAATTACTTGAGATTCCTGGAACTGGTTAGCTGAGGCATAATTCACATATATTCTTAATATAATAGCAATTGACCTCAGCAACTGAGTCAATCTAGAGTTGAGCACGAACTGTATCAGCACGAACTAGCACAGCTACAAAGATGGAAGATTAGTAAAAAGGAGACATCTGCCCAGTGGATTCAAACAGCACATGAGGAAAGCTTTCAGCAGGGGCTGATGTGTTTTCCTGGAGTGAAGAATTCCTGACTCACAGGACCCAAAGCTACCAATCAGCTTTACTGGCACTGCAAGAATGGCCTGTGCTCAGTGTTTTGGGGGATAGTCGACTTCTTGCACGCTCAAATTAGAGACACAGCTCCAAAACTGTGTGTGCTGACAATTTTTTTCCACACAATGAAGCCTGGTTAAAGCGCTGTGCAGTAGTTCACACCAGGCCTTGTACAACCAGAAAAACTGGACTAAAGCAGAAATCTCCAAAATCTGTTACAGTGGCCTTCCCAAGTGGCAATTCTTCCTTTTTATCTAGCAAATTGGTACTGTCATTACATTTTTAAATAATGAGGTTTTCTTGCCTATGATAGGAGCATCTTGGGGTTTTATCCACAGATAGGTACCCTAAGAAGGGTATATGGCATGCTGAGAAGTAGTATTTTCATTTCAAAAGCATAGTTTGGGGCTAGAAATGCTCTCCAGCCTCTACAGGTGAAACAGATCCTTCAGAGAGCTTCACAATTTTTCTAGTTTAGCTACACATGTCACAGAAAGAAAAACCCCTTAAAGAGCCTCATCAAAGGCTGCTAATAGCACTTGTAGATTTTGAGCAGTTGCTCTACCCAAAATGAACTCTGCCATTAGTCAACAGTGACTTTTCCATCATTAAAAACAGATTGCTCTGACCTTCCAACATAGGCATCAAAACCTGAGCTGGTCACTCTCCTCCTTTAAAGCCTGGAGAGACAATCCTAGAAGCGATGAATCTCACTCTGAAGTACACATCTAATTATACCCTGAAGGGGCCTACATCTCTCCAAGAAGTTTAAAAAGAAGCTCAAGGTAACTAACTCAGATGCAGGTATCTATATTGCAGAGACATCAGGTTAAGGAAGATGGACTTTCAGCCTGGGCTGAGTCAAAGGATGATTTGGAGCCAAAAGAAATCCTGACCTCAGTTTCTTGACTCAGATATGGCTGTAAAACTTAACTGCAATCTGTGACACCTATTATCTGCTCCAGATTACACAGACTGGTAAGCCTGCGGTCTTCTTGATGGCATACAAGCCCTCTGGATAGTATCCTCTCGGTGACCAAATAAAGACAGCAGTTTGGGGTGGCCCAAACATTTTATGGAAGTGGTTATGTAGAGAGACTGAGAACAACGGGTAGCCAAATCTTGGACAGGTAGAGGTGGAGACAGGGCTGTCTTTGGATGCTGCATTATTGTTTAAGCTCTAAATCTTTGATAGACAGAAAGGCTTTTCTTTGAAACACAGTCTGTCCATCAAATCACCCGAGCAGTCTACAGAACCCTTTCATTTAACAGAGACCCTGAGAATCAGACAGACATTATGAATAGTGCTTCACATGCAAGTGCAGGTTTGCTGATATTTCTTTTTTTTCTGTTATCTGGAGACAAGCTAATACTTTCCTGAGCATAGAAATATATTGCCTTTGACACAGAAATGTAGCAGGTCATTGAATAATTTCTGCTGTATATGCACTTCCATCCAAGCCATGCTAAGACTAATGCCCCTTTTCAGATTTATTAAAGTGCATACATGTATTTGGCGTCCTCAATGGAAACAGAAGAGCCAGAATTTTTCAGAGCTGCTGCACATATTCTGCAGGAAAACCTGAAGGCCCAACAGATAATCTTGCACATGAAGTTTGGACCCATCAGGCACTTGCGTTGTGCCGCTGTTCCTGGTGGTAGAACTTGGTGGTCAAATTGCTACATTCTATTTCTTTTTGGCCTAGTTAAAAGTTGGTAGGTGGAAAAGACAGAATGGCCAAAGCAATTTGAGTGTAAGTTAGCCTTAAAGAAGGCTTAAAAATGGGCCTCACAGAGTTAAACATTAGCAGGGCAAAATAACCTTACTTCTCAAATTTCCTTTCTTCTTTTTTCATTTTCTTCTCCTCTTCAGTTATTCCTCCCAGCTGTCTGTAGTTGGTGTATGCAATTTCTAGAAGTTGTTGAAGTTTTTGAATCCTTTGATAGGCCCTTACTGTAAGACAGAGTTCTCCAGATAGGTAAAATGCACGGACAAGACAGACATGCTGGAATCCACCAGCCTGGAAAGTAGCCTCACAAACACAGAGCAGAAATCACACTGCTCTGGAAATATCAAAAACAAGTAGAAATTCAATATGGTTTCACCACCTTGGATCTAAACAGTGTAACTGTTATGTTCTGACTGCTCTCTGCTATGCTTTCTAATTTTCCACAATTTGTTTGAATGATCAGTGGTACGGATATCCTGTCTACTCTCTCAGCTTACAACAAAAAGGTCACAGCAGTTGGCAGGAACTGTGCAATTAGGACTATAATGTCGTGATGCCAACTTTTTCAAGCAAGGAATGATGGAAAGACAGTGCTTACTGCGTGCATTCCTTTTCTCTTCTTCATCCAGGGTTAGATCTTCTTTGCTATCTGTACTCCCTTCCACACCATGTCTTTCAAAAAACTTTATGTTGCTTGCATCTAGCTCTTCATCACTAGAGTTACTGTCTCCAGTTCTTGGTGCTAGAAGTTCCACAGCTGCCAGCTGGGCAAACCTGCACAGAGAACAGTTAACCTACACTGAAGTATTCCCATCATCTGGAAAAACGTGCGATAGAAACTCTCTGAAACTGCCCATGTTCCCATTTATGGGAAGGGGTTTCAGGGTTAAAGGAAGTGCTGGTGCACACTCTACGAGCAACTATCTGCTTTTCATGGTATTCTCATGGCATGAGCTCTGCCCCAATGGAATCTTATGGCAGTGACTCCTACATCAGAGCTGTCTTTTGCCTTTCTTAGCTGAATCTCATCAGAAACTGCATTGTTTCTATTAAAGCAAACATCAGCTTGCCTCTGTTATTTCTCATTTATTTTGCACAGCAAACTGTGAGCATAGTGGCTCACAAATGCCCTTTTCCAGATCAGCTAGCTTTCCTCTTTTATGTCTAAACTTGCTAAAAAAAAATAATTAAGTGAAATTAAAATATTTTATAACTACAATACAGATTATTTTATCACTCAGAGCTGGAACTCATGGGCCTAATACGTTCTTTCTCCATCACTGAAAATCAGGATTACTTCCAGTAAAGCTGACATGATCTTGATATACAAATAGCAAGTAAATAAATGTCAGAGCTACAGAATATGTACTGCTACCTCTTGGCTACATCCTTTGGAGTCTGTCCAGCATCATTAGTAATGTCACAGTCAGCTCCCATTTCAATCAACCACTGTAAGCAATGGGTATGCCCCTGTTCAGCAGCTAAGGGAAGGAAGGTGCACACAGGTCAGCTATATACAACTGAAGTGTTTCAAACATATAGTGTCCTCCTCTTGTCATTATTGGACATGCCAGAGGTTGTATTCACTTAGAGGCCACAGGGGAGATACTATTTCAAGAGGAACCTCTGTGTCAAGAAGCTCAAATCACATGGGTACGCACAGTTTTGGGGAAGATCATGCAGTGTGGTTTTGTGACTCTAGTTCCAGAAATTTCCTGGCAACTCTTTCTGGACACAAGTCAAACTAAACTTGCCCAGTCTCATGTGCTGAGCCTGAGACACAAATAACTGCATCCTCACACTCTCTTGCAGTAGGGCCTGTATGTCATAGTTTTCAGCAAAGCACTGTCACCTCTCCCTGGCTTTGGGCTCTCATATATCGGACACAGCTGTTTGCTCCAGTCTGTGGTGTGTGGTGCTGTCTCATGTAGGAAAGAAGCAGGGCTTTGTGCTGGAGCTATAGGTACATCATATTTTGGGCCAGACACTCAAGGCAACACTTCTCAGCAGTAACCTAACACAAGCCTAGTCATTTGATCTGGCATGGCCACTGCTCATACCACGCAGTGCCAGGAACAATGTCTCACATATGGAAGTTGGTATTTGGCAAGTCTAGCTGAAACTGTAGGCTGTGTTTCTCAAGGAAGAATAAATCCATTTCTTCACACCACTCCCTTTTGGATTTATGCTATATTTGCTTTCTTACTGAGATAAGGAAATGAAATTACAGTACCAGCATGTAAAGACTGGGGATGAAACAATTGTAGGTCAGCACCATTCCAAGAAAAGAAAGTGGTAAAGAATGTAGAAAACATTTTATAAATCACCACATATCAAATTTAACAAGAACTCCAATTATGGGTTGTTTTTTTTAATTCTATCATTTATATCTAGTCAAAAAGAAATGTGGTAAATAGTGTTAAAAGCGTATTACAAAAATTTTTGTCTTTTTTCCTCTCCTGTTTCTTCTTTCAGAGATTACTATGAAACCCCCAAACACAAGAGGACCATTTTCCATAGTGCTGGCACTCCAAGACATACCAAGGTGCTAGACACCAGAAGTTTACCTTTCTACCAAATGACTCTGTTGTGTTTTTTACACCACATCCCCATGGTACTGGTATGTCTAGTAAATAAAGGCCTAGGCCACAAAACAGACCATTCTTATACCTAGCTAGCCAAATGTTTCTAAAAGCCACATCTTGCCTGATAAAAAAACCCCAAAACTATTTAGTTTTCAGTTTAGATGTTGATTTCTCTTAATGATAAACTCTTTTATCTTGACTTCAGTTTGGTTATTTTGTTTTTAATTTAAAGTGACACCTCCACACACATACATCACAAAATATTTTTTTGGGGTTGCCCTTCCAAGCCCTCAGGAAATTAAATGCTGTTTTTCATGAAGTTTATCTGATGAGCAGCCACTTGAAAAACAAAGTAAACAAGTCAGAAACAAACAGGAACAAGCTGAAACATAGATTGTAATTACTGACCTTTGTGCATGAGAGTGGATCCCTTATCATCCCGCTCATTAATATTGATTACTCCACTTCCCACTAATCCTCTAAGCACTAACAAGTCCCCTTTGCAAGCAGCGTCATGACCTGGGAAAGCTAAAGCTGAAAATGAAATGCACATGTTTCCAAACAGGTGCCAGTATTTCAACCAAACATGCTGGTATTTGCCTCTCTCACAGCAACTTCATATGGACACGTCATAGTTAGCAAGGTTAATGCACCTTAACTGGCTAAAATGCAGCTGCATAACTTGCAGTGTTCACCACAGACTTGACTAAACATGTCTTGGTTATGGCTACAGGCATCTTATACGGTTAAGAGATTAATTTCCAAGACATGAAGTAACAAGTATGCCTTTGTTTTATGGTTGAGATTGTATTACTGGTGGTAACTGGAGTAATTTGCCTATTTTGAATTCCAAATATGTAAACTATTTTACTTCTCCTTACCTAAAAACTATTCATACAGACAATTTGAGTTTTCTACTTATTTTTTATAGACAAGGAGTACTGAAAATATACATATATATATCATGAGAAAAGACTGGCGGATGAGGAGAGTAAGTGCCCAGAGGTAGAGAGGTGAATGTGCAGTTCTCATATCCTTGCCCTGTTGAAGGTTCTCCTTACAGACCTTGCCACACCTGCATCCTTTGGCTGTTCTGACTTCAGTAGTATTACTGGTTAGCAAGTAACCTTAATTTCAGTGGGACATTTTCAGGCTAAGCAGCTATTCAATGCAAGTAAGGGATTTTAAGCAGACCAATCTGGAAACTAATGAAAATTATACAGTTTTTCTGGATCTTTGCTGGAGTCTAAAATGAACATAGACAATTTGGTATTCATAGTGTGATCACAGATAAACCTAAGACAGTTCCAAAATCACACTGAGTATCCTAGTCCTTAGCTATCAGTAAATAAGCATTGAAAAAGCATTGAAAAGAGCAGCTCTACCTTATATTGATAATTTAAATGTATATTTCTGCTCATACAACTTTTCAGAATCAAGCATTTCTATGGAATTATGAGGGCTGGTTTAACAGGACCTTGATCCACACTCACCTTCCTGTGTCTCTGGATACTCTGTCTCTTCTTTCACACCATCAATATATTGTAGAATATTATGTTTATAGAACCGTTCAGCCAAGTCCCTTGGAGTCTCTCCTTGGTCATTCCTGGCTTTCAGTGTGTGCATGACACTGGCCATTTTCCTGACCAAGAGCTTAAAGCAATGCAAGTGTCCTTCCACTGCTGCCAGATGGGCTATAGCACAAGGTGAAACAAAAGTGTGTTAGAGAAGAGCAGAAAGCAGTGCTCTCACCACTGGCTAGATCTGGGTCTTCTACCAGCACGTGAGCCATCCAACACTGCACAACAAGTAGGAGCAGCCCCAGGTGAATTGGGGATATTCAGCTCCTATCCAGGACAGAGTTCAGCTCTATGCAAAGGAAGTAAAAGAAAACTGTCAAGGATAGGATCTGCAAAGAAGATTCCCTGGCAGAGCTGGTTGCAGAAGACAAAACAACACTCCCAACAGGCAACTGAGCTCTAGCTAGTAGAGTGCACTGCTGGGGTCTCATCTTCCTCATGAACACAAGTCTCAATCTTCAGCAGCTGTCTGACCTCACTGTCCTAGGGATACTCACTATAGAGGGACAGCAAGCAGTGTCCTTGATTAGGAGTTAAGGCCATTTCTGCTTTAGGCCCACCTCTACTGTGCCACCACTAACCAGTTGCATTGCACCCTCAGTCATCTCATTATAAAATGAGGACAGTGACATGAGCTTTACTGGGTAAAGTATTTTAAGGTACATTCTTCTCCTCTCCTTTAGGCTATGCAGAGGTTTAGTTACTTAATATTAATAGAGTGCTGGGCCTGTAACAAAGTAAGAGGTACCAAACACATCCTTATTATTTCAAAATGAGTAATATTCTCTAGTCCAATTAATGGGAAAAACCTGCCAAATAAATGCTTATTATGTGTTACTGCTCTATGAAAATGCTCTGTAAAATCTGGCTGATGTTCTAGAGGCAAAAGGATTAGTTTGTCTCCAGGTAAGACTCTCACTATGTTCATAATCAACGAACAATGTACCCAGTACCTAAAAAATCATGTCACTTCACTTTTGGCTCACACAAGTTCTCCATAGCAAACCAGGGTGGGAATGCACCACCACAATCCACCCCATGACTTCTCTGGGCCTTTACAACCATCCACAGCTTTCCAGTGTGCAATTGCTCTAGAAAGGCGATGGATATTGGTTTTACAGAAATATGACAATACTTTGTTACAGATGATTGCTCAAAATCTGAGCTTCACTGAAATAAGGACAGTTTTCCCCATTGTCTGAATTTTATTCAGTGGGTTAGTTACTCGGGGAGAAGGGAAAAGCAGAGGTACCATGCTAAAGGTAAGTGCTGAAAAAGTCAGCTCGTGAGAAACTGCCTCAACCCTTATGAATCCATTTTCAGATACCTAAAATCTCCAGAATAAAACTTCACCTTTTGGGCTGAAACTTTTTTTGTCAGATGTCCATCCTGTGCATAAAGCAATCAGAAAAGCTCAACATTTTCTGCAAAGATGGCAAGGGAGAAATAGATTAAAGAGACATGCTCTGTTTGAGCCTTCTTGCACACTTTCAGTGGAATGCTGTGGAACACATAAAGGAGCTTTTCACAGGTGGCTTTAAACCTGTGCATGTCTTAGTAGCTAGCATCCAAAATATGACTGTGCTGTCCCATCCTCAGGCATGCTGAGCACCTGCAGTTGAGACTAAGGTCAAAGGGTACTGTGATGTTAACACAGGAACATCAAAATGTGCAGCTCAGTGCCAAGAGCTTTGAAAAACCTTGTCTCAGCCATCACAAATAGGCAGTGGGTAGGTAGGTGGTGTTGGTATCCCAACTTCTCTGTGTTTCATCTTGCCTTTTATAAAACCAGGCTAACATTATTCACTCTTCTCAAACCCACAAGTGAAAAAAGTGTCAGTGAAAAACACTCAGAATAGGTCTGAGTAGTGAGCAATAAAAGCAGCATGGATATGGCCCAAAACCGAATACAGAGAGAAAACAAAGTGTTGAATAAATAAGCACAGCCCATTCTGTACGTTGAATGAGTCACAATCGTTTCTTCCAGAAAATTAGCATGTAAATTAGCACAGGTAACGAGAGCCTCTGCTGTAACACACTTACAAAAGGTGCAGCCAGTTTTTAAGTTTTAGGTGTCTGGTACTGCAACCTCAGAAAATTTCTTTCAGTACTTTCTTAGGAAAAATTGTAGCACTGTTCGGCTAATCTTGAAACTAAAGTATGTAAGGATAATTTATGTTTACTGTTAAACAAGCTGAGGAAAAGCAGGTCTGTACAGCACACCACTTCTACTCATCTTTTGCTAGCCATGTTCCAAAGCATTTTCTTTCCTTTGGATGATAGTATGATCAAATAAAACAGAACAAAGGCTGGAAGATCAAGCTCCTGTAGATGTCAAAACAACAGTAAAACCAATTTTCTACTAACCAGTATACACAGAGCATTTAAGTAGATCTGTGCTGGCATCTGCTATCTCTCCATACAAGTCTGTTATCAGGGAAGTGTTCCCAAATGCAAATAAACCTGCCTTCTAAGCTGCCACCAGGGTGCCTAACATCATGACTCCTTATTGCTAATACACCAGATCTCCTGCTGGGATGCAAGAGCCTCACGTCCTTTAACATGACCCAGGCTTGCAAAACAGAATATAGCTATCTATTTCCTAGGTAGGTAGTGCTTAGTAGAGGGTAAAAGATTTTAAGAGGGTATGTAGAAAGATAACTCTATACAAGTTATAGCAAAAGAAATATGCTCTTTGGAACAAATAATATGACAAAACTTAAGAAGGAAAATGCTAAAAGAGAGAGGATGCAGTGAGAACCCAAGACAGGAACAATACCATTCAACTTACAAAGGATATTGAGGCAGTGGCATGGTAGGCAGATGGACAGCTGGAGAAACTATGAAGAGCAAGGAATAAACTGCCCATTTTTTGTGCTAAAGGCAATACACTGGTAATTATTAAAGGAGAACAGATTACAGATAATACAGGGGAAAAAAACCCAAATGTATTCCAGAAAGCAAGATGAAGAAATCACAGGAAAAATGAGAACAAATGTTTTATGAAATCAGTTAAGAAACAGCGGGATACAAATATATGCATGCAAACACACCAGAATCTGATCACACTGGCACATTGTGCCATTAAAGCCTGGCACAAACTCAAGAAGTAGCATATAGCAGCTGGAACTGCTCCTGCTCCACCTACCCTTCTCCTGCAACCTCCACTGGCACACGTGCTCCATCACACACATAGAATACTGCCCACCCACACAGCACTCTCAGCCAGGCTCAGCCTGCTCCCTGTTCCAGCACCCATGAGCTCTGAAACTTAGCAGCAGCAGCAGCAGGGGGTGAATGGGATACTGTCACTAACAGATCAATCCTTTAGATTTTATAAATCCCCCATCATTAGAAAAATGGACTATGCTGATTGCATGGAATCAAGTTATCACATAACAACAATTGCAAACCAAGGGTTTAAAAATGTATGATTTATCCTGGTATACCTGGAAGGTTTCCATTGTTATCTACATCATCTATAGATGCTCCCCATCGAACAAGAAGCTGCAAACACCCCAAGCGACCATGGAAAGCAGCATAATGAACAGGTTTCCAGTCATTCCTGTCTGAAACATTTACATTCTAAAATGAAAGCAGCAAGATAATTCATTTACTTCAGAACCTTAGACACAAGATGAATTTTATATATAGGAATCAGCTGTTCATCATGTTAAATTATTTAAACTAAATCAAATCACATTTTTCAAAGTTCATGCATTATATACAGTTCCTGTTCCAAGACAGGTACTTTTCACAGGTAGTTTTTACTTAATACACTTATAAAGTTGCTTTTTTTAGCCATACTTTTATCACTATTTATCACACGCTGGTCATTAAATATGCATCTGGATTAATTTAATTTTTTTTAGTTTCTTTCCCTTGCTATAGATTTGTACAATTGCAAACAATCACCACCACCCCAGCAGCTGATCTTCATTTAACAGCATCCTCAGTGGAATGTGATTTACTCACACTATTGATTCTCTCAAGATTTTTGGATCATTTCCCTAAATGTGTATTACAACTTTAAAAATGGACATTCACCCTGAAAAATAAGTTTACCAACAGTAATTAATCTACAGTCCTAAATCTCGGTTTGAGCTAGGGAGAGTTTTGTTCAGAAAAAGCTACCAGGCTCTGGCTCTGCACTAGGGCACTGCAGGTGGGAGTGTCTCACCGCTCCACTTCGCAGTAGGGTTTGCAAGGTGTAGGACTGCCCGTGGGCCGCAGCCAAGTGTGCCGCTGTGCACCCGCGGTCATCCCGAGCTTCTGCACTTGCTCCTTTTAGTAGTAAAGCCTAAAAGAAATGCAAAGCAGTTCACTTCACAAGCCTTAAAAGCAAACGTCGCCTAGCAGGATGACTTATGATGATCAGCAGGGTAACTCTGGGCTGACCTCAAGGCCCTGGCACTGCACAAAATAAATCTGTTGGCACGGACAGCAGAAATGAATGCACTGGTTTTAGAACAAGTGACTTAATTGCAGATGTCAAGACATCCAGATGAGCTACTCATAGCTCCATTAGGAGCTCCCTCAGCTGATCTTCATAATGAATTTGTCCAAAATTAAGGTCTTCTCTACTTACTTTTGTTTGAGAGTGAACATTTATACGTACCTGCATGCAGGCATCCTGACCTCGGATAGCCGCAAGGTGAGCTGCTGTCCAGCCTCTAACAGTCACCTGTGTTGTATCAGCTCCATGCCAGAGCAACCAGTGAAGGCACTGACCAAATAAAACCAAAGTTTCTTTATTTAACTATTCCTATTATCTACCTGAGGCACATTTTTTAAACTAGAATTTATCCTTCGATGTTACATTTCAAAACAATATTGGAACCCTTCATTATATAAATATGACACCCCAGAAATGCCTTAGGTATGGGAAAGTAAGTTATACTTTCCAGGTTTCATCTGAGACTACAAAATGTGCAAATAACCTACTAATTCAGACCCTGACATCGATTTTACAGTATGGCTTCTTAATTTTACTCTTCCAGATTTAAAATGTAATCTGTGAGAGTCCTCACATGGCATGAGCTGGAAGGATTGGAAAAAACAATGTGAACATGCTCATATGAATTCCAGCTAAAATTACTGGCAGGAAAAGTACCACAAACTAAATTTGAAACCTCATTTAATTTATTAGACTCCTTAGGTGTAAGTAATCCCATCTCCCTTCTCATCCCTCCATGGCCTAATTTTGTTTTCTTCACCTTTTTCCAGCAGATATTATTGCTTGCAATGCAAAGCTTTATGGACTACCAAAACCAGAGAGAGGACCAGTTAAAGCTTTTTATTATATATTATTATGATTTATTATCTTATTTCAGGCCACCTTACAGCTCTGGTTTCTCCACTATTTCTACCAAGGAACTTAGCAAGAAATAGATGACAGATCATTCAATAAAGTCCAATACATTGATTGCAAAGTGGGAAAGTGAAATGAAAAATGGCAGAATTTACAGATGCAGAAAAGGGTAGGTAAGCAATCTATTTTGGGGGCTGACAACATGAGGATTAGCATTTTCTTGACATTCTCTACATTCCAGAGACAGCACTGCACTTAAAATTTCTTGAATCTAGCAAGAACTTTGCATTCTTTCCTTTGGGACATGAATGACCTTGTTGCCTCAAGGTTAAATTGCTGTAAAAATTGTACAAGTCTGCAAGAAAAAGGTGAATGTTGTGCTGAATACAGCAGCTCAGTCTTTCTAGAAGTTCAAAACGTTCATGCAAGCACCTGATTTCTCCATCATTATTCAGTATTTTCATTTATTAAAATAAAATGCATTAGGACTACTACTATAGAGAATGATGCATGGGACATTGCTAAACAGAATGAACATGTTTTCATGTCACTCCTCACCTGTTTCAATCACCTTCAGAACATTTTACACATCCTACAGATTTTCTAGGTGTCTCAAGAGAGGGGAAAAACAGTTGGGACAAAAGAAGGGAGGTCATAAGGCACATTTTGCTAAGAGTAGAAAATAATTGCTTTTGTAAAATCTAGCAAAGTTGATGAGGCAAATTGCCTGGGGCTTCAGAAAGTAAAAAATGAAAACCCAAAATCCTGTACTTCTGCTCTTGGTGAATATATTTAATGAGGAAAACAGGCACAGATGATTGATTCGATTTGATCAAAACTAGCAATGTTGTGTCCAGCCTCTCCCAAAGAAGGAAATACGAACTTACAAAAACCTGACTGTGTCTAAACATTAATGTAATGTTTTACCTCCAGACTTCCAGAGTGGGCAGCGCAGTGCAAGGGTGTGAATTTGTGGACAACATCCACCTCGTTAATACCAGCTCCACTTTTTATCATTGAGGCAAGCTGTTCTACATCACGACCTTTCACTGCTTCATGCACACTAGCATAATTTTGCTTCTCCTTGACAACTAGTGAGGAATAATACAAGGGCATTAGTCAGTTGCTTAAATCAGCAACATTTAAGAGATAGAAAATAAGTATGAATGAAAGAAACATCAGGGTGATAGCTCCTCAAAAACAAGCCAAACGTTTGAAGTGACATATGATTGAGATTCGTATCAGCAGAATTCCTAAGTCACTTCCACTTGTCAGAAACAAAGCAATGTTTTTTGGGCCCCAGAGAAAGGGCTGAAAGGAGTAAAACCCAAAAGACAGATGAAAAGAAGCACAGCAAGAGCAGGAAGCAGAGCTACTCCACATATGCAAATACCAGAGCAGGTCCACCGCAACACTGTCTCTCTTCCAAAGCTGTGGGCATCACAAACTCTTTAACTGATCACATTTTTAAGTACAGCACCAGGGAGGCTTCTTGCTTGGGCAAACAAGCTCTCAGCCATCAGTCCCCAGGTGCCTCCCAAGGCCTTGCTGCTGCTGGCTGCCCAAGGACTTGGCACAGCACAGCACACGACACTGGAGGGCACCAGAGCCTTCACCAAGTGAGCACACCACCTAACTGCTCTTCACTGATGCACTGATCCAAGTGAGCACACCACCTAACTGCTCTTGACTGAGCTACACGGATCAGCTTCAGGACAAACTGATGTCAACATTTAAAGCTGCTGTAGAAACAGAGTTCTTTATACAACCTATTAGTCATCCTGTGTTGCTCTCTTGCTAGAAATATAAGCATTGCTCTGTCACTGCTCACTTTAGCAGTCTGATATTTTGCTCCTACCAAAGTCAGTAACATTTTCACTGACCTCAGTGGCACAGAATCAAACCTTAAATGTGGAAGCAGTAAGAGTCAAAAAAACCCAAATCTTGTCACCAGGCCATGGGATCAAATAACCTGTGTCCTCCCCTCAGGCCTTTCCACTGATTAACTACATAAGTGGAAACAATGGGAGTCACATATCCAAACCCCCTTGCAATATCTTGATATCTTGATAAAACTTGCAAACAGAAATATATTATATAAGTAGATGTAATGGCTTAGGGGGCTAATTGCAGATGGCCAAGCATAAACAAAATCTAAAACAATTAGTATTCACCTTCTACAGTAGTCATCATTCCAGTGCCAAAATGCACTAACACTGCTTGATTAGATTTCACACTGTTAGAAATCCTGAAGAGTCTGGGTACTGCTCTGCAAGTCAAGCTAGCATAAAACTGTAGGTCTTAAGGTGCCTCAGCTTCCCCGTCTGTGGAGAAGAAATGGTAGTAGCAGTTAAGACTGTCATACAATTTGAACAACAAAAAAATAAGGAATATAAACGAGATATTGCATTCACATGTTTGTGATATGTGAAAATAAAGAACTAAATACAATTAAAAAGAGCCTTTGCAGTTTACCAGTGCCCATGCTCATGTAATTTGTAGTGTGGTAGTAGTGCTCAGGAAGGTTTGGGGCTGCCACAGAGAGGACAGGAGGGCTGAAGTGGTTTCAGTACTTGACACTGACAGTGACACACTGCTCGATCTCGTGGCTGTGTATCACTCCACTTCCACCTCCCCCGCTGGGCAGGACGTGTCATTGCCCTGTGCAAAGCAGCTTCAGTCAGAAACTGGGACCCCATCCTGCAAAGTACTGTATGAACAAACAGCAGCAGCATAGAAACACAGAGTAATTCTGGTTGGAAGGGGCCTCAGGAGGTCATCTAGTTCAGGTATCCAATTAAGTATGTTTCCAAATTAAGTATGGTTTGTGGGTTCTTTTTTAAAGAAACAGTATCACCAGGACACAATTTTTCCCAAAACAGAGTAGTTTCTCATTATTCCAAGTGAAGGTTACAACTTAACATCACAGGCAGACCTGGATGAATTACACTACTTGCCAAAGTACTAATGCATTGAACACAATGTTCTGGTGCAGTAAGTTCAAGTTTGGTGAGAGTTTTTTTGAAAAGCAAGCAACAAAGTCCACCAGCAAAACGAATTTTATCTCCCCCCTTCCTCTGGAGACCTACAACTGTATAGAGACAGATGCCAAAGGTGTCTGCATGGATTCTAGGCACAGGACAAAGGCAACAGCCCTGGGACTGAAACTCACTAAACAGCTGCTAACATCCATTCTGTAAAATAACACACCGATTTTCAGAGGGAAGGACAGACTTCATAATTTCAGTGCTAATTTTTAACAGAACCTGCTTCCAAACACTCACTTGGCATTCTAGGAGAAAAACTCTGTGGAAAGAACTAAGTCAGCATTTTGAGATTAGCACCTGCCCAAAAGCTGGTGAAAGATATTAACGGAAGAAGGGTATGTCTCGGGATAGGAGACAACTCCAGAGTCTGCGGTGCTGCCGTGTCACCCAGAGCCCATCCCATGCGGCTCGGAGGCGGCTCCGGGGCCGCGGGAGCCCAGCG
>NW_008670412.1:584-864 GCF_000695815.1 Acanthisitta chloris | reverse complement strand
TGCCACGTGTGGCATCTTGCTTGTCATCACACCTCTGGCAATTGAACCGCTTTGGGATCAAGCTGCTGGAGAACAGGGATTTGTGTCTCTAGGCTGGTCACCGTGGGGTTTCCCCTCCCTCCCCAAAAAAAACAGTTTTGGGACCACCTGCTATTTAAAGCCACCCTGAAAGACATGGCCAATGCACTTGCCCAAAGAGCATCTAACACCCAAGTCGCTCCAGCTTCCACCTCTGAGCCCCACGGAGCTGAGATTTTTGTCAGTGAGCACTGTA
Source organism: Acanthisitta chloris (assembly GCF_000695815.1). NCBI lineage: Eukaryota > Metazoa > Chordata > Aves > Passeriformes > Acanthisittidae > Acanthisitta > Acanthisitta chloris. The sequence continues at coordinate 590 of NW_008670412.1, read as the reverse complement.
ATTTCC
>NW_008670412.1:0-230 GCF_000695815.1 Acanthisitta chloris | reverse complement strand
GGGAGCCGGCGCGTTTCCCGGGGAATGAATTGCTCGCCCGCCTTCACCCCTTTTAATTGTTGACAGTAAAAGGCGTTTAAATGCCGCTTAATTTGTAATCATCTTCCCGCAAAAAGGGGAGAAACCATTAAAACGTCAGGGAAATGAATAAATCCGTCTCTCGCTGATTTGGGGTGGCAGCGTTTCTCTATCGGGGGTGATTTTTCTTCCGACGGCTGAGGGCTGGCTCG
>NW_008670411.1:0-4715 GCF_000695815.1 Acanthisitta chloris | reverse complement strand
GGAATGCTATTTTTACATACATTCAAAATATCAACATACAAAACTGATAACATAGGGTGTTAAACACCCTCCAAAGCCTAGAAAATGTGCAGAATGAAGTTAAAGTGTAATTGTTTTTGTGTATATCTAAGTAGTGTGTAGTATAAAGGAAACTGAACTGCGACAGAGTCATGACACAACGTGCATTGCTCTGCTGAGAGCCCAGCTCTTCTTTAGCTTTAGAAATGCTGCAAAGCATCAACACCAAAGTTCAGCTGCAGAGTGTCAGAGCAAGGAAAGGCACTCAGAGGAAAATAATGGCACTTGGTGGGAAACGAGGCATTCTGCTGAGGGGAAGGTTCAAACCCTCTGTGAAACCTGTATTTTCACTCGGGGCTTTGGTTTGTCTGGTTTCTCTTTCAGAAACATTTACTGAAATTGACTATAATGGTCGTTTGTAGTCACTGTGTGGTCAAGAGGAAGCAATATTGATAAATCATTGAGTGAGAAAGTTGTGTGTTCTATATGGTCGCTCTGTATGGTATTGCCTCTTTGATTTCCACAGCTTTGATCCTTTTGCCTATTAATAACAAAGAAAAATAGGCTTAGAGACATCAAGGACAATGCTTCTCAGCTTCTTTAGCTCAGCCTTTAGCTGTGGTATTACTTTGGAGGCTTGTAGGAGTGAGGTGTTGGTTTTGGTTCTTGTCATGGTTTAACCCCAGCCCACAATTAGGTATCACAGAGCTGCCCCCTCACTCCCCTGCCCTCTGCCACCCCTGTAGGGAGGAGACTCAGAAAACAGGGTTAAACTTGTGGGTTGAGCTAAGAGCAGTTTCAAAATTGCAGCAAAGTAAAATATAGTAATAATAATAACGATGATGCTGACGCAAATGAGAGTGAGAAAGGAGTAAAATGCAAGAGTGACACACAATACATTTCCTCATCACTCACTGACCTGTCTCACCCCGAGCAAAGATTGGCAGTTCCCCAACCACCCACAATTTATGTACTGAGCCTGATGCTCTATGGTATGGCCTGTCCCTTTGGCCAGTTGGGCTCAGCTGTCCTGTCCATGCTTCCTCCTGCTTCTCGTGCACCTCCTCACTGGCAGAGCATGGGAAACTGGTAAGTCCTTGGCTTAGAGTAAACACTGCCCAGCAACAACTAAAATGTCAGTGTGTTTTCAACACTGTTCTCATGCTGAATGCAAAATTCAGCCATTAGGAAGAAAATTATCCCAGCCAAAACCAGGACAGATATTTACCTCTGCCTTTGCGATATTCTCACTCTGCTCTGTTGTTTTGCTCTCCAGGCTTATGCCCCTGTTCAAAATGCTAACTGAACAGCTGCTTTATTGCATTCCTTCATCCCCAGATTGCCCTGTATTGCTGTACTCTTTGTGACTTCATTACAGCTTTCTTATCATAGGGAATATTCTCTGTAATTAATGTTTTTATGATTTTTTTGAAGGGAACTGCAATGTAGCATATCCTTGATAACCATCCAAGGCATCTCTAGTATAAAGATGATTGACCCATGAAGGTTTTGACTGTGCCAGTTTGCCCCTAGCTTTTGAGGTCTAAACTTTTGCCATCTGTCAATGCGCTACATTAATTAGTCTGCTCGCTGAGCAAAATAATTGGGCAAGGTAGAGCTTTGTGAGAGATTTTGATATGAACAAAAGCTGGTGGTGAGGGTTCTGCTTCCTCTTTTCTGTGTGTGCAAAGAGGAGATACAGCTGACAGATTTCTAGAACATCTGCGTAGCACCGACAGCAGACTTGCACTTAGAAATTTACCTTGCACGGGGAATATTCTGTACTGCAAGTAGGTTTGTTTCCTCTTAAACAGTACAGTTATGTAAATATTAGAGAAGTAAATGTATTTTTAGTCTGAACTGTTAAAACTAGAAGTTTAAGTTAAAAGTTTCCTTTCATTGTGCTCTTAATACCTATATTGTAGGGAAGTTTAATTAATTCTTAGAATTTTAGAGCCTTTTTTTTAAAAAAAACCTGTTCTTTCTCCTTCCTGAGGTATTCATTATTAAGGAATTAGAATCTCATATGAGATTCCCCAGCTTGAAGATTCCATATGTTTGAAATTCTGGTTTGAGGACATTAACCAAGAACACAGAGGACTTTTGCTGGTACTTCATTCAGAGGTGAATTCCATGCAGAAAAGGTGAGTTACATTTGCTTCATTATTTATATTTTTTCTCCTTGTTACATGTGTTTTGGACTCCATCAAATCTTGGGTGCTGATGTTTCTTCACTGATAGAAGATATTCTTGCATTTTGACATGTCAGTGAAAATGCTCATCAGTATGTTGAATTGCAGCAAAGGAGAAAGGGAGAGGGAAATCATTTGGTATGGCAATTTTAATTCTCTGCCAATTTTAATACCATTATAAAACAGCATTGGAGAGGTAACCATTGATCCTCTGCTAGTCATATTTGCTTTCCACTTTGACTGTGCCACTCTTCAGTGCTATATAGTGTGGCTTGTCCCTTGTCCCAGTGTCCAGCATAGCATGCACAGTAAATCAAAACTCATCTGGCAGCGAAGCACAAAGAATATCTTTGTGTTTTTTGTCTTCAGAACATTTCTTGCTTTATTCCTGACATCTGTTTTGCCCAGGGGAAAGTTCCTCCAGATAGTTCCAGACCAAAGTTTATTTAATTCCAGAGTAAGATTGTTTAGCAGCCTGGACTCTGGAGTGCAGGGTCAGCTGCTCTTTGAAGGAAGATGGGTCAGATTTACTTGTCTTGTTTCCTCTTGTGAGTGATAATGCATTTTGACCAACTGTTCCAGCTTCATTTCTATTATGTCCTCAGATACCCTAGCACAACTTTCTGAAGGCAGAATTTGACCTCTCAGTTGGCTTCTATTGAGACAGAAATTTTACTTTACTGATTTATTCTTTTATTGGTTTTGCTGATGTTAATTGCACATATTTTTGCTTTACTTAATTAAAAGAAAACTTGATTAAGCCTGGTAGGAGACCTGGAGGGGAAGGGTTGAGTTTTGATATCAGTTAATCAAATTATTAGGGACTAACACACATCATAACCTAGTACTGGAAAAACAGGCTTTTGGTTTTCATTTAACAAAATATTACACAGGGACAGAATTTTAAAACCTTATTTTTGGTTTGTTTTTTTTTTAACAGACAAAATCAGAGCAGAAAATAAAATAGGAAATATTTGTCTTCTGCAACAGTTTATGATTGTGCTTCAGGTTATCTGTATGTTTTGTTTATTGCTTGACAACAACAAAATAATGCCCAGGTCATGGTTTTTCCATGGAGCTGAGGATGATTGATAAGAACTTAGAGCAAGGGTACGTAAAAATATTTTTATTACATAGATTTTATATTGAATTTTATTTTAACAATGAAAAGAAAATTCAGCCGTTCAAAAATTTCATCAAATTCCATGTGTTTTCTTTTCATAGGGCTGGACTCATCAGTGACACATATTGAACAGAAAAAAAAAGAGACGTGTTTCAGTTTCTGTAAAAAATCAAGATAAAGCTGGATAGCATAATGAGACCCCTCACAAATATCTATGTCTTTGCTTGTGCCTTTATATTCATGCTATGGAATAATGCTCAGCCAACTGTGGAAAATGAATTTATTGCAAATTATTCAAACAGTTTGCTAACTAATATTCCAAAAAATATTCCGGTCCATACTCAGATATTAGATTTATCATATAACAGGATCTCTGAGCTTAGTATCTCAGAGTTTATTTCTCTTTCTGACCTTCAGCTATTAAATCTTTCTCATAATCTAATTACAGTGCTTGACTTTAGTGTCTTCATTTTTAATAAATACTTAGAATACTTAGATTTATCTCATAATAACATATTTAAAATTTGCTGTCAAACACTTGCATATCTTAGACATTTAGATCTTTCTTTCAATAAGTTTACTGCCTTGCCCATCTGTCAGGAATTTGGGAACATGCTTCTTTTGGAGTACCTAGGATTAAGTGCCATGATGATACGAAGGTCAGACTTCAGTTCTATCAAACATTTGCAGCTGCACACTGTCTTCCTGACCTTAGCAAACTTTTCTCTGTATGAGCCTCAGAGTCTGACAGACTTGAACACAAGGAGCCTCCACATTGTTTTTACAGCAAACCAAAACTTCAGTTTTCCTCTCTTGTACGATGGAATGAGCACTTCAGAAAACTTAAAAATAGTTAACATAAGATATACCTTGAGCTATAAACATTTCCCCTCTCCTTCTTTATTGCTTCTGGAGAAAATCCAGACAACATCTCTCATGCTTGACACTGTGGACTTACCATGGACTATCATTCTGCAAATTTTCCTGCTTCTTTGGTATTCACCCGTGGAGCATTTGACTGTGAGAAATTTGACTTTTCGGGGTCCACTAGGGGACCTGACTGAATATGAATTTCTACCCATATTAAGTTCTCTGGAACAATTAATCTCTTTGGATGGCTCCATGAAAGAGTTAACTTTGGAGCATGTTCGGAATAAGCTTTATTATTTCAACCAGGAGATTCTTTACAGACAGTTCTCAGAGATGAATATTGCCAGTTTGACAATATATGATGCATATATGCCACACATGCTTTGCCCCAATAGAACAAGCCCATTTCAGCATTTAAATTTTTCTCACAATGCCCTGACAGATGAGTTGTTTCAGAACTGTGGCACTCTGAGAGATCTGAAATCACTTATTTTGCAACGGAATAAATTTGA
>NW_008670410.1:0-970 GCF_000695815.1 Acanthisitta chloris | reverse complement strand
GGGAGCTCCTAAAAAACCCTAACACAAGTGTTGATAAAATAGAGATGTTTCCATTATTGCTGAGCAATGCTCACACAGCATCAAGGCCTTTTTTGCCTCTCACACTACCCCACCAGTGAGAAGGCTTGGGGTGCACAAGAAGCTGTGAGAGGACATAGCCAAGACAGCTAACACCAATGGTCCAAAGGATTTTCTGCACTATATGATGTCATGCTAGGCATATAAAGCTGGGGCAGAAGGAGGAAGGGGTTTACATTTGGAGTGATAGTGTTTGTCTTCCCAAGTCACTGTTACATGTGATGGAGCCCTGCCTTCCTGGAGATGGCTGAACACCTGTCTGCCCATGGCAAGCAGTAAATGAATTTCTTGTGTTGCTTTGCTTATGCATGCAGCTGTTGCTTTATCTATTAAGCTGTCTTTATCTCAGCCCACGAGTTTTCCCACTTACTTTTCCAATTCTCTCCCATATCTCACTGCAGGGGAATGAGAGAGTGGCTGTGTGGGGTTGTTGCTGCTTGCCTTGCCAGCACAAATCAGCAGGTCCAAGGTCAGCTATGGGAGAATGATCCCCATTTAGACAAGCTCCTCCTTCGTGTGTGTCCCTCCTTCAGCTTCTGCTGCTGCCTGCTGCTGTCCTGTTGGTGCTCCTCATGCTGCTCTGGCATCTGTCGCAAATAGGTACTAACAGAGAAGCAGAAACACACTAACAGCTCCCAAGGAGCTGCTCAGGCAACCTTCTCCACACAGCTGTGCTACTGTGAGCTGCATCACTACAGCTTAGTAGCTACATCATTCCATCAGTTGGCAGTAGCTAAAATCAGGAGACAAAAAGGTAGAAAAATCAGTGCTGCTTCTATTGAGCTTTTTACATTGTAAATATTTAACACAAGAGCATGCAGAAAAGGAATACCCTGTTCACATCACCAGAAATCCCAGGGATAACCTGGCAGTCAGAGCCATCCCCATTTTA
>NW_008670409.1:4195-5890 GCF_000695815.1 Acanthisitta chloris | reverse complement strand
CCGGCGGTAACAAGAAGTACTTCGAGGTGGACCTGAAGAGCGGGGCGCTGCTGGTGAGCGAGCGGATAGATCGGGAGGAGCTCTGCGGCGCGCTCTCTCCCTGCTCCCTCAGCTTTGGGATCGTGGTGGAAAATCCGCTGGAGCTGTACAGCGGCACCGTAGAGATCCAGGACATCAATGACAACGACCCGGTTTTTCCCAGCAGCCAGGCGAGGCTGGAAATCAGCGAGTCGGTGGCGGCCGGAGCGCGCTTCCCGCTAGAGAGCGCGCAAGACCCCGATGTGGGAATTAACTCTTTGCAGACCTACCAGCTCAGCGCCAACCCGAACTTCGCGCTCGACGTGCAGACGAGGGTGGATGGTAGCAAGTATGCGGAACTGGTGCTGGAGAAAGAGTTGGACAGGGAGGAGCAACGGAAGCTGAATTTGGTCTTGACTGCGCTGGATGGAGGCAGCCCACCACGGTCGGCCCACGTGCAGATCCACATTGATGTTGTAGATGCCAATGATAATGCTCCAGTCTTCAACCAGTCCACCTATAAAGCAAGTGTGAGGGAGAACACGCCCAGTGGTACCCTGGTCGCCAAGATCAGTGCATATGATCTGGATGATGGGCCCAATGGAGATATCATCTATTCCTTCAGCAGCCATACCCCTGCCAAGGTACGAGAACTCTTTGCTCTGGACTCAGCCACAGGGGAGTTGAGGGTCAAGGGACAGCTGGACTATGAGGAATCAAAGCTGTATGAGATTTACTTACAAGCTAAAGACAAGGGTGTTGTTCCTGGTGTGGCTCATTGCAAAGTGCTGGTGGAAGTCGTGGATGTGAATGATAATGCTCCAGAGGTGACAGTGACTTCTGTGTACAGCCCTGTGCCTGAAGATGCAGCCCCAGGGACGGTGGTAGCTCTGCTAAGTGTAACAGACTTGGACTCCCATGACAACGGTCAGGTGAATTGCTTCATTACTCCCGGGATCCCATTCATGCTGAGCTCCTCCCTCAAAAACTACTACACATTGAAAACAGAAGGAGCTCTGGACAGGGAAAAGGCATCAGAGTATAACATCACTATCACAGCCAAGGACTCGGGCTCACCACCCTTGTCTGCAGTGAAACAGATCCTGGTGCAGGTGTCAGACGTCAATGACAACGCGCCCAAGTCTTCCCAGGACTCCTATGATGTGTATGTCCTGGAGAACAACGTACCTGGCATCCCAATCCTTAATGTGAGCGCCACAGATCCGGACCTTGGGCGCAATGCCCACCTCTCCTACACCATTTTTCAGGGTGACCCCACTGTAGGCCATCTCTTCTCCATCAATCGGGAGAATGGCACCCTCTACCTGCTCACCTCCCTGGACCATGAGGACCAGGTGGAGTTCAGCATGGTGGTGCAGGTCCAGGATGGTGGCTTTCCACCTCTGGCCACTAATGTCTCAGTCAGTGTGTTTGTCACTGACGTCAATGACAATGCCCCGACTGTACTTTACCCTCACCCCAACACCACCACCACCCATACCGATGTGGTGGCACCAGGCACTCCTGCTGGACACATGGTCACCAAGGTGGTGGCAGTGGATGCAGATGCAGGGTACAATGCCTGGATCTCCTACACCCTCTTGGAGGCCACTGACCCCAGCCTCTTCTCAGTTGGGCAGCACAATGGGGAGATCTTCACAGCTCGCCAGCTCCGTG
>NW_008670409.1:1243-4173 GCF_000695815.1 Acanthisitta chloris | reverse complement strand
GCTGAAAGACCATGGGGAACCTGTGCTGTCCACCAGTGCCACTGTGTCTATCTCTGTGGCCGAGATGGTCAAGGAGGTGCTCACTGATCTCACTGATGTGGCACCTGCCAATGATTCCAGGAGGCATGTCACTTTCTATCTCATCCTGGCTGTGATTTTGGTGTCAGCAGCCTTCTTCATCACTATGTTGTCCTTGGGCATCTTCAAGTGCTACAAGTGGAGGCAATCAAAGGAGCTGTCCAGGAGTACCACGTACAGGACACCAGGGCCCTTCCATCACATTGATGCCGTGCGGGGTGGCTTCACACCACCCAGCTTCTATCACCAGGTCTATCTCACCACAGACTCTCGCCAGAGTGATCTCCTGTGTAAAAAGCCCTTCACTTCCAGCCCCTTGGGGAGCCGCCAGAGCACCATGAGGAATGGTGAGCCAGGGCTATACCACCAGATTGTGGGCACTGCCAGCCGGCTCCCCACTCCTGCCGAGGTAATGTAGCTCCTTCCTTGGCATGTCCCAGTGCTGGGCAGAGCCATGGATCCTTTGTGCATGTGGTAGCGTGCTGGGGTTGGGAGGGATATCCAGTCACTCCAGGAGTGGTCAGCTATGGCTGAACAGGTCTTCTTTGGAGTCCAATGCGCCGTCTTGAGGGTCAATGATATTTGCAATGTAGTGAACAGGGTCAAGTGAATCATTTTGCTCAGGCTGGCAAACATATGTCTTTTGCATGCAGTTTTGGCTACGCCTTGCATGAGTAAGTGGTGGAGGCTGAGGTCAGCTTGAAACCATTTGTAAATCCTTGGCACAAAGTTTATTGCTGATTGTATTTCCTTCCATTTGCAAAAGGAGAGCTGAGGGGAGCACTTGTTCTGGTGGGAACATAGTCTCTGTGCATCATATCCTGGTGGGGGCTGAAGAGGTGGTGATGCAAATGGGGCTGGGAGACACTGGCCACTGTGTCACTTCCCACAGTGCAGCATACAAAGCTGAAGGATGATGCTGGTTCTTCTCTTAGACAGACCATGGCCACAGAGCAGTCCCTCCCATCCATGCTGCTTCTCATGTTTGACTCCTGATGGTTCTGGTTTTGTTTCCATGGAAGTGATGATGCTCATTTTGGGGTGGGGGTGGCATGGCAGACTGCCCCAGTTGCTTGCAGGGCTCTGCTGAGCTGGACTGTGGCTCTGAGCCAGATGATGAGTCCTCCACTGAGCTGGGCTGTAACTCTAAGCAGGTGGTGAGTCGTCCACACAGGTGTTGTTTCAAAACCCCTATTAGAAGCTCTGCATGATATGCCATCTCTGGGTGATGTCTGATGTCCTGACTGAGCAAACTGCAGGCAGGCAGGCATTTGCGCATGGCAGGCAGCTTCTGTGCTCCTTACCCGGTGGGAATTGTGCAGCTTAATTTGAGAGCTTTCAATTACAGAAATGCTTCACTCCTCAGAGGTGAGGCCAGGTAGTGGATCCAGTGGAGCGGGGTGTGTGGTTCTGATGGGTTTCCAAGGTGGTTTGTGCCGGTAATTTGTCCTTCCTGGGAGGCAGTGAGTAGGAGTGATCGATTCCTCAGCAAAAGGAAGTGAGGTGCAGCAGAAGCTGTGCTCGGGTGTGAGGCTGCGTGTGCCGCCTGCTCAGTGTGGCCAAATCACAGATGGAGGCAGAAACCTCTCAGAATTATTTCATGCTGGGTTTTTTCTCCCTTTTTTTTTTCCTTCCCCTCTTGCGTCACTGCTCAAACTCAGCACTTCTGGTCTGTGGCAGGTGGGAATGGCTGCAGCAGCTGCAGGATCAAGTGTTCCTCTTCATGGTGTGGGCTGTGCTAAGGTTGGGGACAAGGATGTCCCCTCCACCAAAGGGTCCTGGCAAGATGTGTCTGGGGGTGGAGGCAGTAAATGATGTGAGAGTAGGGGTGGAGGGATGTGATATCAGGGAGGCAGTAAACCTGAGTTCTAGCCACGACTCCCTCCTACTCCCCAGTACCGCACTGGAAGAGCACTGGCAGTGACAAATCAGCTGGGCTGGCACAGGACCCTGGATTTTCAGTCTCTGTGGTGACAACAGACTGTGTCAAGCCTGCAAAGGCTTTACACCTCCTTACTCTGCAGGACCCAGCCAGACCCCAGACCTAATGCAGTGGAGATGGTGTTGGCCCTGTCTGTAGCAGGTGGTGTGTCCTGCCATGAGGGATCCTACACTGCAGGATCCCCAGTGATCCCTGGGCTGTCTGAGTTGAAGCCTTTCCACAGAGTGAGCTCCAGCCCTCTGGAGTGGCGTCATCTCCTCCATCCTAGACACCCCATACCCTTTCTGCCTTGCCACTGTCCCTATCCCAGGCTTTGGCAGACCCAAGCACAGCAGGATCCCCTGTGTGAAGCCCATTGCTTGCTCCAGCTCCTTGGTGACTGAGCCATCTTGGGGCACTGAGCAGATTCTCCCAAACAATTTGGACTTCACAGGGGACTTCTGCTGAAGCAGCACACAGCAACAAACCCATTTCCAGGGGCATGGCACCCTGTATTGCCAGCAGCAATGTCTGTCTCCCAACTGCACTGTGCAGGTCACTGCCTGGGGACAGGGCACATCCCAGAGTCAAGGTTACTGTGACAGCTTTCTGCTGCTGGCATGGTCAGAAGCCCGTGGGGAATGAGTATGTCCAAACAGGTATTGGTCTCCGTATTCCTTTATTTGTTGCTGTACATCTCTGGGAAATCCTCTTGTCCAGCATTTTGCTGCGCTGGCTCTTTAAGAATGCCTTCCCCCCCCCCCGAGCAGGCAGTAGGTGGGATCTGGGCAGTGTTCTCACCAGCCGCTTCTCTGCTCTGTCTCTCCCTGACTGGCAGCAGCGTGGTCCTACCTCACGGTTTTTGGAATGGGTGGGGAGAATTCTCGATAGCAGCACCTCCGTGTCTCTGTTCTCGCCAGAAGGATGGTGT
>NW_008670409.1:0-1082 GCF_000695815.1 Acanthisitta chloris | reverse complement strand
CCCCCCCCCCCCGGGTCTGCGTGCACCCAGAGGAGGTCAGAGTGGTCCTCAGTGCACAGGGCTTCAGGGTGTGACTGCACAAGGTTTCTGCAGGGATGTGAACTGAGCTAACACCCTGCAGCTTGCCTCTGGGACATGGAGAGGGGGAAATTACTGGTTGCCTCCCCCCTGGTGACGCCAAGATCCCTGATTTTGGCCCTCTGGAGATTTTGTTGGCTGCAAAGTTGTGACTGCTGCAGAATTTCAGTATGTATCTGCCAGGTGGGAGGCTTGGGCCTTCTTCCCAGTCTGACATCCTGACCTGGTGTGAGCTGGTGATGTTCTAGTGGCCTTGTTGGCTGGCTTTGTGTGTTTGCAGTGATTTGGGTACTGTGAAAACTGACCCCTTCCTTGCCCCAGGGTGAGGAAGGTGCTTCTAGTCAGGTTTGCATTGGGAGCAATTTATTCTGGCTTTAAATAGCTCACCTGCCTTTGCTTTCCCACCTTCAGCCTTCCACTCCCACAGGTGGGCTGGCAGGGGTGGGCATCCCTGTCTCAGTGCAAGGTGTCCTGGCTGGTGGTGGTAGTGGTAACAGTGATGTCTCACTCAGAGAACCAATCATGGGATGCAGACAGCAGCCAAAGCATTAGCTGTGGGGGGAGAAGAGGGGTGGAAGAAGAGCCCTTGGCACCTCAGGGATCTAACAAGCACCTTTTCATCAGGCATGAAAAGTCCTTTGGCCTGTGTTCATGACAGCTGCCCTTTGTCTGTGGGCACGATGTGAAGCCACCATTGTGGAAGGGGGAGCACACAGGGAGGGCTTGTACCTAGCTTCCAGGCTGCCAAGACGTGCAGTTTCCCTGTGAACGCCAAGCGAGCTGTCGGAGCAAGTGACTCAGGCTGGCAGAGGGGAGGCCGGGGGTGGCAGCCCCGCTGTTGTCAGCTCAGGCCCCTGCTTCCCGCACCTCCGGAGCCACTGCTGGCCGAGAGAGGACGGAGCTCTCGGCCTATTGGGCGCTGATCTGAAGCGAGGGGGGGGAAAGCTGCTTCTCCCCACCACCACCTCCGCGCTGGGGCTGTGATTCAGTTCCCCTCCCCCAGC
>NW_008670408.1:0-15946 GCF_000695815.1 Acanthisitta chloris | reverse complement strand
CCCGCACCGCCCGGGAACGGCCCGGGACCGCCGGTTACCGCCCGTCGGTTACACTGCCCCGCGGAGCGCGGGGGGATAGGGGTACGTGGGGTGTGAGGGGAGAACGGAAAACGGCCCCGGGAGAGAGGGATGAACGGCCCAGGGAGGGAGGGATGAACGGCCCCGGTAGGGAGGGCTAATGGTCCAGGGCACGGAGGGATCGCGGCCCCGAACAGGGAGGGATGCTGGGATGGAGTTTTGTCCCGGCCTGGACAGACACAGCCCCGAACAGGGACGGAAAACGGCCCCGGATAGGGAGGAAGAACAGAACGGCCCCGGACAGGGTCGGCAAATAGCCCGGGGTAGGGAGGGATAATGGCCCAGAACAAGGAGGGATCGCGGCCCCGAGCAGGGAGGGATGTTGGGGTGGCGTTTTGTCCCGGCCTGGACAGACACGGCCCCGAGCAGGGACGGAAAACGACCCCGGGTAGGGAGGGATAATGTCCCCGGACAGGGAGGGATGCTGGGACGGAGCCTTGTCCCGGCCTGGACGGACGTGTCCCCGGGCAGGGAGGGAGAATGGCCTCGGATAGGGAGGGATAATAGCCCAGGGCAAGGAGGGATCGCGGCCCCGAGCAGGAAGGGATAGTGGCCGGGACAGGGGGGGATGCTGGGACGGAGACTTGTCCCGGCCTGGGCAGACACAGCCCCGAGCAGGGACGGAAAACGGCCCCGGGCAGGGAGGGACAGTGGCTGGGACAGGGAGGGATAATGTCCCTGGACAGGGAGGGATGCTGGGATGGAGCCTTGTCCAGCCTAGACAGACACAGCCCCGAGCAGGGACAGAAAACGGCCCCGAGGAGGGAGGGCCAGTGACCCGGGATGGGGAGGGATGCTGGGATGGAGCCCTGTCCCCTTTCCTCTCCGTGCAGCCCCCGCAGGTCCGAGGGAGGTGATGCCCCACGGGTTTCCCTGGTGGGAGCTGTGTCTGCCATCCCTCGGGAAGGATTTGTGGGATTGAGCAGCTTTACCCTCCTCCGCACAGCTGCGTGCGGCTCTCGGTGCCTGATGGTTTCCTCTGCTGAAATAAATGTTCCTCTTTTTTTTTCCTTCTGCAGTTCTGAGAGCTGAAAAATGTCTGGTTTCCTGGAGAGCTTGAGATGCTCGGAGTGCGTGGACTGGGGAGAGAAACGAAACACCATTGCTTCTGTGGCTGCAGGTGTGCTGGTAGGTGCACACTGCTCTTAGGCTGCTTTCAGGTCTCTTAGGTGTATCCAGTTGTCATGAGCTAGGAATTATTAGCAGTTTGGGACTCTCTTCTCCCACATCCCAAGCTACAGGATGAGAGGAAATAGCCTCAAGTTGTGCTAAGGAAAGTTTAGGTTGGCTACTGGGGAATATTCCATCACTCTTCATCTCACGTGCTGTGAAAAGGTTTGTGTCTGTATCTTAAGCCATTGTACTCTTTTTTTTTTTCTTTGAACAGTTTTTTACAGGTTGGTGGATAATCATAGATGCAGCTGTGAAATACCCTCAAGTGGAAGACTTCAACCATTCCTACCATGCTTGTGGGGTTATAGCCACGATTGCATTCCTGATGTAAGGTCATTTCTCGATCAGATTTTGTGCAATTAGGAAAAGAACACCTAGGCTTTAAATGCAGAGGTTCTCACTTTTATCCTGATTTTCCCACACAGGATCAATGCTGTGTCCAATGGACAGGTGCGAGGTGACAGCTACAGTGAAGGCTGCCTGGGGCAGACAGGTACAACAGGGTGGGCAGGTGGTGGATTTGTGAGGCCTTTAAGGCTTGGAAGAACTGGGAGAGCTGTTCCAGCTTGTATGTTGTGTGTCAGAGGTGCTCTGAAGCTGAGTCACAGTGTCTGAGAGTGTCTGTGCAAAAGATCTTTCTGTCTCTTCCAAGGTGCTCGGATCTGGCTGTTCATTGGGTTCATGATGGCTTTTGGATCTCTGATTGCTTCCATGTGGATCCTTTTTGGAGGTTACGTTGTTAAAGGTAAGACCTGACCTGTTTTTTGAGAGTTTAAGTTATTCTAAGGAGGGGGCTGAGGTCACTTGGTCTGTTTAGCCTGGAGAAGTGGAGACTGAGGAGATACCTCATGACTGTATATGACTCCCTCATGAGGAACACTGACCTCTGCTCTCTGGGACCAGTGACAGGACCCAAGGGAATGGCCTGAGGTTGTGTCAGGGGAGGTTTAGGTTGGATATTAGGCAAAAGTTCTTCCCCCAGAGGTGTTTGGGCACTGAACAGCTCCCCAGGGCAGTGGGCTCAGCCCCAAGGCTGACAGAGCTCCAGGAGTGTTTGGCTAATGCTCTCAGGCCCAGGGTGGATTGTTGGAGTGTCCTGGGCAAGAGTTGGACTGGATGATCCTTGTGGATCCTTCCAATTCTGTATATTCTGTGATTTTAAATAACCAGTGAATTGTAGAACTTGTTTTCAGATAGTTTCTAGGCAGGCCCAGTTTTAATGTTTTGGTTCCTTACACACCCCTAATTCATACTATTAGTTTTCTGCTTCTAAGTCACCAACTTCTAACTCATCTCTGGAAACACAGGCCTTGGCCAACTGGAAACTGTACAGATACAGTTAAACTGCTGCAGTTATGTGGGAATAGTTCTCTGGGTGCACACATATTCCCAGACTCACAGTTACTGGTTTTGTGAAAGTTGCTCCCTGTGTGCTAAATCAGCACAAAGGAAAGTGAGATGTCAGAAATGGGATATGCTTGAAAACAACTTGCCCAAAAAATTTATGGAGTTTTTTTTTTCCCTTTTGTTAGAAAAACCAGTAGTGTACCCAGGAATAGCTGTGTTTTTCCAGAATGCATTCATCTTTTTCGGGTAAGAATCTTTTCCTTTGCTTGTTTCTTATCTAAGTTGTTTTAATGATAGCAAGTGGAACTTGCTGTCATCTGATTTTTCCTTGAGCCTTGTTTGGTACCTGGAGCTGTGTGAATAAACTGCTGGTAAAGAGAACAGATCTCTGGGATCTGTTTGCAAAGGTTTCATGCAAGACAACACCATATTTTGCTCTCTGAAATCATCTCTTTAAAACAAGAGGCATTTGATTTGCTCTGTTATTTACTCATGTGCCTTTGTCCTGTTCTACACAGAGGTTTGGTCTTCAAGTTTGGTCGCACAGAAGATCTGTGGCAGTGAAGACACCCCTGGAAGTGCATTGGCCTTGCTGGTTCTCACTGCACGCCCCAACCTTTTGTCAAAGCGTTTTGTACACAGTGACCTTCCATTATGTCGAAAGGTAAATCCAGGAGAGCTGAAAGCACTAAAAATTCCAGTTCTGTTGAATTTTTTTACTCTTGTATGTCGACTTAAACGTGATGTTTTTTGACAAGTGTCAAACTGCTGCCAGGATCAGTGGAGTCACTTTTCTGCCAGGATGGTGGTTACAAATAAACAGCATAGTGGAGTATTTAACCAGCTGTTTTTATGATGTTCTTTACAATCCAAGACTTACTAAAAATGCTTCAAAGCAACTTTTTAACATATATTTATTAAGTATTTCCTATATCTGGACAATATAACCGTTTCTTCAAGTTCTAAACTTACTGGTCTGTGGCTTTTCTTGCATAATATATGTTGCTTTGGGATATTTTTTGCTCCTTCTCTGAGTATTTAAATCTCTGGTGGTAATAAGGAAATCTGTGGTGAGTAACAACTTACTGTTGCTGTGGGTGACATTGTAGAGGCAGAAATTAGATGAAAATAGCCCATGCACAAAGCTGAGCTCAACTATTTTCTAACCACTGTGAAAAAAAAAAAAGGGAAAGGATTCTTCAGATGGATTTTTCTCCTTGGAAGAGCCACAGGGAGAGCTCTGATCCTGTCTCTGTCCCTTCCTGTGCTTTCACCCAGGCTGGTTGCTCAAGAAATCAATGATAAGAGAGATGGGTGAAAATATGATTCCTTTAAATACAAAAATGAGCTATTTGTGTTGCAGAAGTTCTGTTTGGCTGGTAAAAAGTGAAGAAGAAGTTGAGCATGGATCACACTGTGGCACAGATAGTAAGTCATGTGTTCAGTGTGGGTGACATGATGGGTACAGAGAAGAGCAACGAGGCTGGGGAAGGGACTGGAGCACAAGTGCCATGAGGAGAGGCTGAGGGAGCTGGGGGTGTTCAGCTTGGAGAAGAGGAGGCTCAGGGGAGACCTTAGCACCCTCTGCAACTCCCTGACAGGAGGTTGGAGTCAGGTGGGGGTTGGTCTCTTCTCCCAGGACAAGAGGGCACAGACTCAAGCTCTGCCAGGGGAGGGGTAGGTTGGATATTAGGAAGAGATTTTTGCAGAGAGAGTGCTCAGGCATTGGAATGTGCTGCCCAGGGAGGTGGTTGATTCACCATCCCTGGAGGTTTTCAAGCTGAGACTGGATGTGGCACTTAGTGCCATGGTCTAGTAACCATGGGAGAGTTGGACTTGATGATCTTGGAGGTCTCTTCCAACCAGGTTGATTCTATAATTCTGTGATTCTGTGTGTGTCCAGGCTGGAGGCCACTGACAGCTAATTAACTCAGCTGAGCCCTGGCTCTTTATGACCTGGAAATAAGGCAAACTGGCCCTTCCTCCACAAGTGGTTTTTCATGACTTGGAACCTGTCTCCCTTGTGTAGCTGTGGTGATTTGCTTTTCCCAACACCCATTGAACAAATGAGATCAGTGAGCATCAAAGGCCTCAGCCTTGTCATCACTGTCATGTGTCTCCTCATTCATTTTTAACCAGTGTGCTGAATAAATAAAAACAATCCCATTTTGACTTCTTTATTAGGTCAGCACTTAGGAAAGAGGTTTTTCTACGTCAACTATTTTTGAAACAAAGAAACACTAAGGATCACAATCCACTTATAAACACAAGGGTTCACTGGCAGAGAATCCTCTGTGATTAGGCCCCAGCTCATGCCCCATAGTCTTCTGCTTTCCTTGGACTAAGACACTTCCAGAATGGGTCTTGGCATTCTTTCCAAGCAGCACTGAGGATTCTTCCCTGGCAGCTGACCCTGTGGTGGGACAGTCACTGCACAGACACTGTCCTGAGGTCTGCTGTGTTCTAGGTTTGGCAGCAAACACCATTGATTTCAGGAGCTCATCCCCAAGCAGAACAATTGAACTTCTTGCCATTTGAACTTCCAGACAGCAAGCCTGTGCCAAGTAATGACAGATTTTCCTTTAAGCAGTCAGTGAAGTCGAGGAGTTCAGTCTGGCAGGATGCAGAGTTCTGGCCCTGATCCAGCTCACTCATTAAATCTTTGCTTAACAAGGCCTTCAACAGAATTAATTTAGCTTAAAAACACATTCTCAAGTACTTTGCTAGATAAGAAGTGCTCCTTGAGAAATTATACCTTAAAATACATGATTTTGGCTTTTAAACTTGGGTGCTAAAAATAGATTGAAGTTTCCAAGCATTTGGATTGAGAAGTCATTACAGCCATGAAAGCAAACAATTTTTTAATACATGTCTCATATTTCAGGTAAGACCAACAAAGCAGAAAAGCTAAATGCAAGTTTGGACTGTGAATTTACACTCTGTATTGCTGAAGAATAACCAAAACAGTTTAATTTTCTGTGTGTCCTTTGGGGTAGCTTTTGTGGGGCTGAGAATTGAGATTTCAGTGCTCTCTCAGCCATCAAAGCTATTTATTTTCTCTAGTGGCAAACAGGAAGATCTTATCTTGGTCAAATCTGTCAGCTGAGATCCTCCATTCAGTATCCAACAGACAAGTGGGGAAACTGTGAAGACAAACAGTCTTTTATCAGAACATTTTATGCATCAAATCAGCATACAAAAAAAAGGCAATGGAAAATCTGATTAGAAGTTTATTTTCATTCATTTCTTTTGTGTAACTGAGATCTTTTCTGTCTCACATTCAGCACCTAAAGGTGCCCAAGGTCTGTGTTCGTGCATCAGACAAAAATGTGCTGAGAAGTGGAATTAGCCCTTTGTAACATGTTTTTAATTCAAATACCTAAAGTTAAAGGTGCTGAACATACTCCCACTCAATTAATCTGACATTGCAACTTACCTCCCAATAAAACTGATCGTCAAAGTACTTGGATGAAGAGATGATCTTAAAGAGTTTGAGGTTTAAGATTAAACCTGTTAGTAAAAACAGATATGTCCAGTATAAACATAAACATCAGGGAACAGGAAGACTGTGTGTAACTGAAGGTTTTTAGTAACATGTGTCCAAATGTAACACAGATTAAAAGACAATTTCAGAACCAAATCATAGGATTTAGGGGTTGGAATGGACCTTACAGATCATCTAGTCCCAACAACCTGCCCTGGGCAGGGACATGAAAAGAGAGAAGCTTGCCAGGATCAAGGCTGGTGATGCTGAAAATTAATTACTCTAGGTAAAACTCCATTAAAGAGCCTGCCAGGCTCTAAAAATAGATCACAATTATTAACTTCTTGCATGAAAAATGCCTCTGTATTTAAAACAATCTGGTTTATCAGCACTGTTAGCTTGGGATTTAGGCTTGGGATTTTTTTGGGGTTGGTCTCTTCTCCCAGGACAAGAGGGCACAGACTCAAGCTCTGCCAGGGGAGGGTTAGGTTGGATATTAGGAAGAGATTTTTTATAGACAGATTGATCAGACATTGGAATGTGCTGCCCAGGGAGGTGGTGGATTTGCCATCCCTGGAGGTTTTCAAGCTGAGACTGGATGTGGCACTTAGTGCCATGGTCTGGTAACCACAGTAGGGTTGGACTTGCTGGTCTTGGAGCTCTTTTCCAACCCAGTTGATTCTATGATTTCAGATGGAAACATCTCAGTTTTTAAACAATTGCTTAAACCCTGAATGCTTGGTTATTTTAGCTGAAGGGTTTTTAAAAATCTGCTCAGCTATTTTCGTTACACTTAAGGTAGTGCAGAGGTTTCAGATCAATTAAGACACGAATCCACTGGTTAATACTCTCATTTCAGAGTGCATTGCACAGCAATTTTCAGGGACCATTTCTCTTTCACCCAAGACAGAATGAGCAGCTATAGAAAAGCAGCAGCTGCCACAAACAGGATGTCACGTGGGAGCCACGTGAGATTTGCTGCCCCCAAACCTCTCGTGATCAAAGGCCTAGTGCTTAGAGGAACTTTGCAACTGGCCTGGAAAATGACAGGCCCTAGATAGAATTTGCTGTCACTAAGACAATACCCAAATGTAAAAAATATTTTCATCTTCCCCTATCTCCTGTCTGAAATTTGAAGGTTCAGCATTGGTTAAAATGAGCACTGAAAGAATGGTGCTGCTGGGTTATTTCTGGGGGATACAGCTCTGCTTTAAAAGGCTCTGGAGAGTCCCTGGCACTCAGGTTTCCATGGCTGCTTTTACAAATAATTTAGCCATAGAAACTTGCTCCAAGGAAATGAGAAAGAATTACTGAAACGTGTCACTACTGACCTGTAATCAAACCTGCTATCAAGGCGACAGCAATGGTCTGGCAGAAGGCACCAAGGTGAATCAGGACCAAATAACCAGGACTGAAAAGCAAAACAAGTGTTTCATCCCCTACAGTTGCTGAATTTAGCATGAAGACTGTGAATGAATCTATTTACACAGTATTTTTACATCCAAACCTCTCATCAAAACTCTGTTATTCTCAAATCTCTCTGCAGCTGCAGTTAAGATGTTTGAGGAGATCCTACCAGAAGCCTAACACAGTCTTCAGAGGACAGATTTTGTCCTTAGAAATCATCACTGTGGTACTAAAACTTCAGTGAATTAG
Source organism: Acanthisitta chloris (assembly GCF_000695815.1). Lineage (NCBI taxonomy): Eukaryota > Metazoa > Chordata > Aves > Passeriformes > Acanthisittidae > Acanthisitta > Acanthisitta chloris. The sequence goes on along the minus strand of NW_008670408.1, from coordinate 8,208 downwards.
TTTCAGTCAGAACATGATGAGAAGTGCAAGGCCCTTGTGCTGCACTCTGATTTCTGCCTCCCCTGTGGTACCATATCATCCCCAAAGCATCTCAAAAGCTGAAGTGAGTCTTGGAAAGAGGCACATCCCCAGCCTTCACCTCCTATGTCCACTGTATTTAATACCAAATCTAAGGGGAGACAGGAAACAGGACCCAAAGCTGATAGGAAAGTTTTGATCCAGAGTCTGCTCAATGCTCCAAGGCTCTTACTGACTTCTTTGGACTTCAGGGATTAGTTTGGGTTATCTGTTATAAAATGATTTATCCATGATGACATTCAGGTTCTCTGTGCTTGAGAACTCTTCCCAGGGAACACTGCAATAATTTATGTACCTTGTTAAATGAGTCCAATCTTCAAGTAAGAGAGCAACCTGGGCAAGAGCTCCGAGCACAGCAGGCAAGGCAAAAGTGAAATGAACTCCAGAAGTATCATGAATCTTGAGAGGAGGATTCAAGCAGCTCTGGGAAGAGGAAAAGGTTAAGTGGACACACAGAATCACAGGTTGATAATTGCACATTGTCCATCACAAACGTAGAGAATGAACTTTGCACTTCGAGGTGTAATCCTGCACTCTGCTCAAAACACCTTGGGCTTCCTAGTTTTCTTCTGATAAAAAGGTTTCCCTTGAGGTATCCTACATTGGAAAAGAAGTTTATTCAGCTTATGCAAAAACAATGTCAGGTTTTGAGCACTACCTGTGAACAGTGAGATCCAGCTATGGCAATGACACTGGCCAGCAGCCCCAAAACCATGGCATTCCAAGGGTGCTGGATACTCTGTGCTGTATAACCAATAGTGACCCCACCAGCCAGGACTGCACTGTGGATATGAGCCTGTAAAATAAAGCAAGAAACACTTGGAGTTAAGGGACTTTTTACTAGGGTATGTAGTGATAAAACACGGGCTAATGGTTCTAAACTGAAAGAGGGTGGGGTTAGATCAGTTATCAGGAAGAAATTCATCCCTGTGAGGGTGCTGAGACACTGGCACAGGTTGTCCAGAGAATCTGTGGCTGCTCCATCCCTGGGAGTGTCCCAGGCCAGGTTGGATGGGGCTTGGAGCAACCTGGGCTGGGGGGAGGTGGCCTTGCCCATAGCAGCGAGTGGGACTGGATGATTTTTAATATCCCTTCCAACCCAACCACTCTGTGATTCTATGATGCCTGTGAGGCTGAAAACCTGGACTTGTTTTCAGTCCTTATTCTTCCAGTGTATTACTGAGAGTAACAGTAAAACCCCTTCTCTGCAGAGATTTTCTCTCCTGCCTTACCATTTGGAATTTTCCATCCTTTGTGGTCAGAACAGAAAACGCGAAGGCAATCACAGCACTCACTGCAAGGGCGAAGTAGGTGTTGTAGGCTGCTGTCACCTTGTTTGCATCCCGAACTAGGATAGAATTGAAGCTTGGCCAGAACACCCAGAGAAAGACAGTGCCTTGGACACAAAGACAGGAAACAAAATCATTCCCTGCTCTAAACCACAGTGAATCCATCACCACCTGTCTCTGGAGGGCTCCAGCCCACAGTTTGCATTCACTGTCATTCCCAAACTGTGTACAAAGGATAACCTTTCCCAGTGCAGACAGCCCTGAGAGGTACCTGGCACTAACACCTTCCCAAAAACCTGCCAGGGTAGTGTCAAACACACAGGCCAAAGCACAGCTCTCCTGGCATCTGGCTGGTCCTTCCCAGAGCTGAAGGTAAGATGCTGTTTTCCAGAACACCTTTGTGCTATTTATCTTCCTTTAAACACAGGGTCAGGTACAAGTGGGAACAATTCTACTGTTGATTCCCAAACAATCTGCATCCTGCCTATTGTGCACAGGCATCACTTTTGGCTCCTTGGCCAAAATCTATGCTCCTTTTCATGGAGTTGTGAAATAACTGTTCAAAACCAGCTGTGAGAGGAGGAAGGAAAACCAGCTCACATGGTACAAACTACTGTAAAAACCTCAGAGTGCACTTTGAAATGTCTTTGCCTTGGCTGCCTGTGTGAATGGTACTGGTTGTCTTGCCCCCTGGAAGGGTTTGAAGAGCAAAAGAGGGTGAAGTGAATCATAAGAACAGAATCCTCTCTGCCTCTACAAGGATTATGTCCAAGGAGGGCCAAAGACCAACAGCTTGAGCTGAGGTGGTGCTCCACCAACTCAGCCACACACAGCTTAACCTTCTTGTTATTTGTGAGAGTTGTCTACCAAATAGTTACTCCTTAGTAAAGGTGTAAAAGAACAACTCACTTTCCTCCTCTAAGATCACTTAGAGGGAGGAACTGTGTGTCACAGTCTCACACTTTGATGACCACACAGCCTTCAGTAGCAACAGGAATGAGAACAGGTTCTGCTGCTTCTGTGGCCTGGGCACTAACTGTCAGCGTTTAGGAATCTCAGCCTAACAAGTTCACTGCCTGGCAGGATACATCTTCCTGTATGGATACACATGCACAGACCAAATTCCAGCCAGCAGAGGGAAGTCGGTGGCCTCAGACTTCCTCAGCTTGGATCCCACATGGCTCTGTGCCTCTGCTCCTCGAGTTGTGCAGGGTTCCAAGGGCACAGGGACAACACAACCAACAGTTTAGTTTGCCATGTGCAGTCATTACTTTCTGCTGTCCAGCCCAATCCCATTGCTCATGTTGTGTTCTCCACACCACAGAGGTACCAGACCCTTGTGCAATTCCCCTGACAGTAACATTTGAGGTGTTCTGGTTCAAGACAACTAACGAGTGACACTGACGCTGTCAGTGTAAGGCACAATGGTTAAACCCAACTTCCAGCAGCCTTGACAGCTACTGATTTTGCATAAGCTCATCTTGGCTCCTTGAAATCCAATTTCCATTGCTAATTTCCCTGATTCCAGTGCACCAAGGCAGGGATATCCATTCCTCAGACAGGAGAGACCATTTTGGCTATTCCAAACCTATGGTAGCAGTGAGGGCAGATCCTTTCTCATGCCTGTCTGTATCACATTTCCCACCCTTCACAAGGCTTTTATCTTTTCATTTTCGTTGCCAGGCAGGGACTGCCTGTTTATATCTCTGTATACCACCTTGCAAAACAAAACTGAGCCCTGGCCCCAGCTGGGAACTGCAAGTACTACTGAAATAGAAGTAATGACCTCAACTTTGGCACACAGGTCCCTTACCAGCATGCCTAGGCACGCCTAAAAGGGACCAATTGGCCAGGGAAGGGAATGGTTAACCTGGAGAAGGAACAGTTAACCTGGCACAGCCTTATGCTGAGGCTGACAAAAGCAAACTGAGCCACAGCCGTTGCAGGAGTGGCCTCTGTGGCTGGTAGGAAACATGCTGAGACTCACCAACCCATTGTTGGAAACCACAAGCCACAACAGCAGTTTGCTCTGCTTGGCTGAGCTCAGACCTGCATTCTGGAGTCAAAACCTCCAGTGTGCTGTGGCCAACCCCCTCAAAAACCCTTCCTTACATTCTCACTGCAGTCCCTTCTCCCAGTGAGATGTTAAAGCCAATGACTCACCCAACATTGACCACAAGTCTGACGTTGGCGTGTTCCTGTTCTTGTCCAACCTTGGGGAAGGCTCAGGGAAACGAGAGGTGACTGCCAGGCCAAAGTAGGCTCCAAACAGGTGCACGTGCATCATGCTGATACTATCTAAGACCTGTATCAACAGAATATTCACAACTGAGGTCTATTTCAGGCCTCAGGAAGCCTTTGATGCAGTTCCTGATGTTGTTGTTCATGTAACCTCCTTATAAGCAATTTGTTGTCACAGTCCCTTAGTTTATGCCTGAGCTAATGTGAGATTGACTTAACTCAATGCAGCTCATAAACACAAAATCCATACAGAGAGAGTTTGAGGTATGTTTCCACTGTATGAGGTCTGATACTGCTGGCCAGACTGGGATGGTGTGCCATTCCCACTGGAAATCTTGCAGGCTGAACTGGCACAGGGAGGGGGTAAAATTAAGGGCAATTAGTGCCTTAGCATAGGTCAAGGGTTTCATTCACCTCTTGGGCAAATGCAGCACATCCCAATCCATCAGATCAGCTCTCCCTTTAAGGCCAAAAATACAGATACAGAGATATAGAGTGTGCAGAGTTTGGAGTTTGATATCCTTAAATACAATCCCAAAGTCAGATTTCACCTCTTAATGAAAACATAGCCACAATCTAAGTGAGATGAGATAAAACACATCAATGTTTCTGTCAGCAGAGCACTAAGAAACCAGCAAAAAGAGGCAACATTCCAAAGCCCCAGTGAAATTTCCCCCATGTACCTGGCAATCATACTACAGTACCTCCAGGAATATTTTGTTGATCCTTCTGCTGACAGAGAAAGTTATTAATTCCACAATTGCCATGACAATTAACTGCAGAGGATTACTCTTCCCAAGAACAGCTCCAGTGGAGATGGCCACAGCAGTCATACTCATAGTAGCCTTTGTTATTCTGCAGGAAGAGAAAGAAAAGAACAAAATGATTCTGTTTCAGAATGACACTTGGGCCAATAAAGAAACAATATCAGCACTTCTAGATTCTTCCAATTCTAACAGGAACTAATTACCTTGTCAGACCATTTTCATTTTTCTGCATATCAAGGTAGTCTAATAAATAATCTGTCAACACAGAGTATTGGACACCAAGCACCATGATCAGGAGGTTGAATCCAGTGCTGCTAAACCCATATCTTCTTAGAACCACCAGGAAAAAGCCAAATCCAAAAATCACCATGTGGTTGACATCTTGAAAAGCTGCATGACAGAAAAGACCAAGACAGCAGTGAAATTAGTAACACAGACTGGATTTCTGGTGTAAAAAAAAATCAGTTAAAAATCCCAATTAACTAAGAAGCCTTCAGATAAAAATTCAAGTGCCATTATTACTTAGTACTGGCAAAAAACTCCAGAGCTTTGTTTCCAATCCACAAGTAAAACTGTCTTTGACCCTGAATTTATTTTTACAAAGTGATCTGAATGGATGCCACAGGATGAGGGTTGAGGAGTCAAAAAGCACAACAGAAATGGAGGACATTCAGCAAGAAAATTTGGACATTCATTTTCCTAGAGTGAAGTTAAAGAACTTAAGTTGGAATTTTCAGGGAGAGTTACTGTGAATTAGTGCTGATTCATTCCTTGAGGGCACTGGGAAAGAAAAGAGTTGCCAAGAGAAACTTATATGATGCCTTCATCGAGGTAGAAGGAACAGAAATTGCAGTAGAAAGAGCTTAATATGGAATTAAAAAGGGGGAGGCTATCTGAGATGGAAGCTCCTGGATCTTTTAGCCTGGAATTGTGCCAGGGACATGTTAACAGTTGTATTCTCATATGGTTATACCAGTTTGTACCTACAGCAAAACTGGTGAGTAGGTCCCACTTTTCCAGCTGGAAACCAGGGAGTATCACACCACAATGTCCCAAGGAATCAGCTCATATTTGCACAGCACCATAAATCCATTAATAATAATAATAAATCCATTGTACACCATGGCCAGGGCATGATCCAACAGCACATTCCTTTGATCCATGCACAAAATACACCTCCAGAACACATTTAAACCCTTGATACCACTATATTAACCTCATTTATTTACACCAGGCATTCAAATGGAAGGTGCTACCACCCTGAATTCTCCCTCTGGAGCACAAGGATGCCTTGGCATGCTGCAGGCACTCGGCACGGAGCTGTGCTGGCTCACAGGTTTACCTTCCCAGGAGTCAAGTTCACCTCAAACAAGCAGCAGAAAACAGGTCAAAAAATGCAATTTAGTCCTACCTATCTCTTGGTTCACTGTCACTACTTTGATATCCATAAATCCCCACCATACCAGGCAAGATGTGAGGGGTTTAAAGGGCAGGGAAAAAGTTCTACTGCTCATTAACAAATCCCCAAAGCGGCTGAATCCCATCTCTGCAGAACGGCACGAGAGGAGCAGGGATTATCCTGCCTTTCTCAGCAAGGCTGGTGGTCTTACCTGGGTAGGAGACAACTGATAGACCTAAAGTGGCAGCATCTGAGAGGAAAAAGTAAGAGAAGACGAGGAAAACAGCTTCCAGAAAGAGGATGAGCCATGGCACACTGTGTCGGAAGTTGCGGTAACGGGAAGGCATCGTGTGCTCAACTACATCAAGCACAAGCTCATTAATGTTTCTTTTTCCTATAAAAATGTGCCAGTAACCCCAAACCAATAGTGAAGGAGGTGTGTGGGGGGCAGGAATAAAAACTCAAAGAGAGATAAAAGGCCTAAGAGGCGTGGGCAAGGAGAAGTTTCTTATCTGTGGCATGTCAGGAACCCCAAACTTACCACAACTGACTCAAAAAGTGCTCATGAATGCAGACATATCAAGCTGCCAGTGCTGCCAGGATCCAGGACACCTTCCATACAGGCTTCCTGCTGCTGTAGAGCCTCACAGCTCAGCTAAATGGCAAGAAAGGAGAACACGGACTCGGAAGAGAAGGATGTTGAAGGTTATGTAAAGTCATTATTTATGGTGTCCACCATAGACCCAAGTCTCTTCGCTGAAACGTGGGGAAGGTCCTGTCGACATCCTCAGTGTGATTCTGTAGCTCTACATCCACATCCCATGACAAACCTTCTCACATATGATGAATCCAACCCAATGCTGGAGAATCAAGAGTCTCCGGACACACCAAGGAGACTCAGCCCTTTCCCTATGCTCCTTTCAGGATCAGTCTAATATTCATTGTATGGCCATGGAAAGCTACAGTGAGGACTCTGAAAGAACTTGGCACCCTGAAGGGGTTGGAGAGAGGTGGGGGATGTCTCTCCTGCCATGGCTGCAGGGAGGGGACTAGAGGGAATGGTCATAAACTGAGACAGGGCAGAGTCAGAGGAGATGTTAAGAAGTTTTTTCAGTGTTAGGGTGTTCGGGCACTGGAATATTGACCAGGGAGGTGGTGGAATCACCATCCCTGGAGGTGTTGAAGAGGTGTCTGGCTCTGGTGCAGGAGGATCTGGTTTAGGGTTTAGGTGTTCCGGCCGTGACAGGTTAAGGATTGGACTTGATCTTAGAGGTCTCCTCCAAACTTTGTGATCCTTTATGAATATTGCTCAGGTGCAGGAAGATCTGGTTTAGGGTTTAGGGGTTCCAGCAGTGACAGGTTAAGGGTTCGACTCGATGATCTTAGAGCTCTCCTCCAAACTTGATTCTCTAATTCGATGAATATTGACCAGGGAGGTGGTGGAATCACCATCCCTGGAGGTGTTTAAGAGGTGTCTGGATCTGGTGCTGGAGGATCTGGTTTAGGGTTTAGTGGTTCCAGCAGTGACAGGTTAAGGGTTGGACTTGATCTTAGAGATCTCCTCCAAACTTCGTGATCCTTTACGACTATTGCCCAGGGAGGTGGTGGAGTCACCATCCCTGAGGGGCTCAAGAGGCACCAGGATCTGGTGCTGGAGGATGTGGCTTAGGGATTACAGTGCAGTGACAGCTTAATGGTTGGACTTGATCTTAGATGTCTCCTCCAAACTTGATGATTCTTTATGACTATTGCCCAGGGAGGTGGTGGAATCACCATCCCTGGAGGTGTCTATATGGCATCTGGATCTGGTGCTGGAGGATCTGGTTTAGGGGTTCCAGCAGTGACAGGTTAAGGGTTGGACTTGATCTTAGAGGTCTCCTCCAACCTTAGTGATCTTTTATGACTATTGCCCAGGGAGGTGGTGGAATCATCATCCCTGGAGGTGTATAAGAGGTGTCTGGCTCTGGTGCAGGAGGATCTGGTTTAATATTTTGGGGTTCCAGCAGTGACAGGTTAAGGGTTGGACTCAATGATCTTAGAGGTCTCCTCCAAACTTTGTGATCCTTTATGAATATTGCCCAGGGAGGTGGTGGAGTCACCATCCCTGAGGGGCTCAAGAAGCACCAAGATCTGGTGCTGGAGGATGTGGTATGGGGGTTTTAGCAGCGACAGGTTAATGGTTGGACTTGATCTTAGAGGTCTCCTCCAGAATTGGTGACTCCTTATGACTATTGCCAGGGAGGCAGTGCAGTCACCATCCCTGGAGGTGTTTAAGAGGTGTCTGGCTCTGGTGCAGGAGGATCTGGTTTAATATTTTGGGGCTCCAGCAGTGACAGGCTGAGGGTTTGGCTCCATCACCTCTCGGCTCTGCGCAGCGCCGAGCGCTGTCCCATCCCGGCGGGGGCAGCGGCCGTGACTCGGCACCGCCAGGCCC
>NW_008670407.1:1429-2472 GCF_000695815.1 Acanthisitta chloris | reverse complement strand
GGACAGGGATGGACACAGAGTCACCAATGGGACACAACAGTGCTCAATGGCAGGAGCTAAACAGTGACCAATGGGACACAACAATGGTCAGTGCCAGGAGCTCACACGGACAGGGATGGACATGGAGTGACCAATGGGACACAACAATGGTCAGTGCCAGGAGCTCACACGGACAGGGATGGACATGGAGTGACCAATGGGACACAACAATGGTCAGTGCCAGGAGCTCACACGGACAGGGATGGACATGGAGTGACCAATGGGACACAACAATGGTCAGTGCCAGGAGCTCACACGGACAGGGATGGACATGGAGTGACCAATGGGACACAACAATGGTCAGTGCCAGGAGCTCACACGGACAGGGATGGACATGGAGTGACCAATGGGACACAACAATGGTCAGTGCCAGGAGCTCACACGGACAGGGATGGACATGGAGTGACCAATGGGACACAACAATGGTCAGTGCCAGGAGCTCACACGGACAGGGATGGACATGGAGTGACCAATGGGACACAACAATGGTCAGTGCCAGGAGCTCACACGGACAGGGATGGACATGGAGTGACCAATGGGACACAACAATGGTCAGTGCCAGGAGCTCACACGGACAGGGATGGACATGGAGTGACCAATGGGACACAACAATGGTCAGTGCCAGGAGCTCACACGGACAGGGATGGACATGGAGTGACCAATGGGACACAACAATGGTCAGTGCCAGGAGCTCACACGGACAGGGATGGACATGGAGTGACCAATGGGACACAACAATGGTCAGTGCCAGGAGCTCACACGGACAGGGATGGACATGGAGTGACCAATGGGACACAACAATGGTCAGTGGCAGGAGCTCACACGGACAGGGATGGACACAGAGTGACCAATGGGACCCGCGGGGGGCAATGGCAGAAGCTAAACCCGACACTGATGGACATGAGGTGACCAAAGGGCCCCACAGTGGTCAGTGGCAGGAGCTTACACAGAGACTGATGGACATGGAGGGACCAAAGGACAACACAGGGGGCAGGGGCAGGGGG
>NW_008670407.1:0-1086 GCF_000695815.1 Acanthisitta chloris | reverse complement strand
TCGGTGGAGGGAGCTCACACGGACACTGATGGACATGGAGTGACCAAAGGACAACACAGTGGTCAGTGGCAGGAGCTCAGACACTGATGGACATGAGGTGACCACAGGGACCCAGAGTGGTTAGTGTGATGCCAGGGGTTCTAAGAGCATAGCTGCCTGTTTCTAGATGAACCCTGTGGACTGTCAAACATCTTCATTATTATCAAATCTAGTTTGAATGAGGCCTTGAGCAACCTGCTTGGTGGGAGTTGTCCCTGCCCAGGGCAGTGGTTGGTGCTGGGTGGTCTCTGAGATCCATCCCAACCCCTAGAATTCTGGGATTCTATGTCGTGTCTAAATTAGCAGAGTAGTGTTCACTGCTGCAGAATTAGCAAGGGAACTGAAAGGACCTAGCTAGGACTGTTAGAGTGAGTCTCCAAGAAGGAGCTGCTGTAAGGGAGACAGAAGTTCTCACACCTAGAGCACTGCAGAGTCAGCCAAGACCAAGACAAGGAACTGGATCATCTGCAAATGAGGTAATGAGCTAAGATAAGTCCAGATATGGAAGGAAGACTCAAAGCTCATGGGAAGGACAATAATAGACATCTTTTCAACCACCACACAGACCACCAGGGACCATCCAAAACCCCCAAGGAGCCACTGACTCAGGAGCCACTAATTAGCATGAGAAGCGAGAGAATCACCAACACAGAATACTAATTACTAAGAGGAAACTCGTGGCCAGTGAGCACTGATTCCTTTGTTTTCTGAGATGTGTGACTAGTAGATGGTTGGGATGCAGCTTGGACATGTGCATCCAATGCCTTGCCCTGTCCCTCCATCCCTTGTCCCAAGTCCCTCTCCAGCTCTCCTGGAGTCCCTCTAGGCACTGGAAGGGGCTCAAGTTGTCCCTGGAGCTTCTCTCATAGCCCATGAGCCTTTCCTCACAGCAGAGGTTCTCCAGCCCTCAGAGGATGACACCATCTCATCTCACCCCAGTTCCATGAGCAGGGACACCTCCCACCAGCCCAGGGTGCTCCAAGCTCCATCCAACCTGGGCTGGAGCACTTCCAGGGCTGGACCAGTCACAGCTTCTCTGGGCAACCT
>NW_008670406.1:672-1290 GCF_000695815.1 Acanthisitta chloris | reverse complement strand
CCCACATCCAGCAGACCCCGAGCTGCCAGGACTAAACCCATGGGGTGACCTGCACCCCACAGGTATCCCCTGCCCAAGGATGTGGGGTGAGCACCCTCTGCTTCCCCTTCCAGCAGCCCCCAGGACCTGCTGCCACACACCCACCTACTACTGGATCTGGCCTCCAGGGCATGAGACCCTTTGTCCAGGGGTTAAGAATCAATTTCTTGGCACCAGGGACAAAAAACAACCAAGATCCCTGAGCCTCTCTGCCTTCCTGGCAAAACCCGTGCTCGCCATCCTCAGCAGCTACCAAGGACCAAAGGCTCCCTTAAAATCTGCCCAACTTCTGGCTCTGACAGCCTCTGCCTCTCCCTGTACATGTTGCCAAGGATGACTCCTGGGGCAGGGGATTCAGGTGGTATGCAGGGGGGATTCAGGAGAAAGACAGGCAGGACACAGAGGGTGGCATTGGGTGAGGACGCACTGGTAGACGGGGACAGAGCGATGATGATGTGTGTTTGGACACAAGCACCATTCACTCCTGTCCACAAAATCCTCCCCACTGGGGATGTGCCTGCACCTTAGGAGAAGGTCCTTGACATTTGTCATCAACCTGAGACACTCCTAAAGGCTGGC
>NW_008670406.1:416-657 GCF_000695815.1 Acanthisitta chloris | reverse complement strand
GCAGCAGGAGAAGCACAGGACAGCCAAGAAACATGCACAGTCTGAAATCTCACTCCGGAGGGAATGAATGAACCTGTGTCCCCAGGAAGCCACCTGCTCCCCCTGAGCCATGGCCCAACCCCTCACCACCAGCCCACTGCACCGCACAGACCAGCCATCCCTGGGGACAAACCTCCCAGACCTGGGAAAGAGAAGCACAAAACACTCCCAAAAGACAAGTCGCTGAGCCACCCAAGCCTTG
>NW_008670406.1:0-367 GCF_000695815.1 Acanthisitta chloris | reverse complement strand
ACAGCACCCACAGGGTTTGAAATCTCATCAGCCAAACCCTCCCCAGCACAGCCTGGGGGTCCTTGCAGCAGAGAGAGAGCAGCTCTGGGGACATTGTCTCAGCCTCGTGTCCCACACACACACACACCCTAAGCATGTGCTGGGGGCTCATCACTGTGCCATGCTTCCCAGCCCAAATCTTGCTGCTGGGGTCACCCACTGTCCCTGTCCCAGCCTGTCTCCCTCAGCGTGGAGGAGAGGGATGTGGGTGCCCCCAGACACCCCCCACGGAGCACCTGACACATCCAAATCCCTGGAGAGACCCCAGTGCCACAAAAACCATCTCACCCCCAGACTCCTCACCCCACCCCCCCCCCCCAGGAGCATC
>NW_008670405.1:620-898 GCF_000695815.1 Acanthisitta chloris | reverse complement strand
GGGGGAGGGGGGAGGCGTTTTTTGGGGTGTTCTTGCCCTTTCTGCAGGTAGAAAGAGGAAGAAACTGCAAGGAAACAAAATAAAAAAAAGGCATTTTTTTTGGCCTCCAAGTGAAGCTGGAAGAGCAGGAAGGAAACTACAGGAGATTCCCTAGGGAAAAGAAAAAAGTAAAGTCATTCCCAATATCCTCTCCCCATCTCCCCCAAAAATAAAAAAAAATAATCAACCCCCTCGGGGTTTTTGGGTTGGAGAAGGAGGGAGGGGAAGGGGAAAATAAT
>NW_008670405.1:0-276 GCF_000695815.1 Acanthisitta chloris | reverse complement strand
AACCGCGTGAGCCCCCCAAAAAAACCCCAAAACCTCCCCAAGAACACCCCAAAATCCTGCCCAAACCTCCCCCAAAAACCCTTCAAACCTCCCGCAAACCCCCTCCAACATCCCCCCAAAATCCTCAGAACCTCCCCCAAAACTGCTCTAAAAAACACCCCAAAATGTTCTCCAAATTCCCCTAAAAACATCCCAAAATTTCCCCAAATCTCCCCCCAAAATAACCCAGAACCTCCCCCCAAACCCCTCAAAAAAACACCCAAAAACCTCCCAAAA
>NW_008670404.1:0-418 GCF_000695815.1 Acanthisitta chloris | reverse complement strand
AAAGGTGCCAACACCAAAGTCTTGTCCTTGTCCAAAATGTCCTGTTGGTGCCACCACCAAAGTGTTGTCCTTGTCCAAAATGTCCTCATGGTGCCACCACCAAAGTCTTGTCCTTGTCCCCAATGTCCTCATGGTGCCACCACCAAGGTCTTGTCCTTGTCCAAAACGTCCCCATGGTGCCACCACCAAAGTCTTGTCCTTGTCCTCATGATGCCACCACCAAGGTCTTGTCCTTGTGGTCATTGTCCCCATGGTACCACCACCAACGTCCTGTCCTTGTCCCCGTGGTGCCACCATGGTCATGGCAGTGGTGGCACCTCATGTCTCTGTGTCCATATCTCTGTGTCTGTGCCCAGTGTACCCAAGATGTCCTCAATGTCCTTGATGTCCCCAAGATGTCCATGTGTTGATGTCCATG